>NC_051445.1:30379953-30404603 GCF_001649575.2 Kryptolebias marmoratus
GTTATTGATTCCATTTTAACACCTCTAGATTTGATACGTAAACACTTTGTTTTAACACTGGATTTTAACTACTAATAATATACATCCCAGAGTTACATAAACAGAATGTGACTCTATAAGTGTAAAATTAACTCTGCTTTTGCACAAAGTCTACTAACACCAAAACATTTAACACTTTTGAATTTGCTGTGTAGAGGCCAAATCAGATACCTCAGTTCTGGCTCCCATTGTCTGCAGTAGCATGAAGGACACCATCTAATGGGCCAAACAAGCAAAATGTCAAAGCTTGAAGCCAGAAAAAGTCAATTTTTAGAGGTACTGTCTCCCTGAGATGCCTGTCTTTCAATAAGTGAACAGATCGGCTGACATTATCCTCCAGCTTCTGAGATGCACCTCACTCATCACTTGTAAATAAGCAATAAATTTAGTGAGAAGCGTGCTGCTTTAAAAAAATGTCTGTGGCTGAAGAAAATTGGGTATAAAATGGAAAGTGATCATCACAGCCTGATTCAATGAACTAGCTAATTGTAATAAACAGATTAGTTTTTTTTTACAAGTGTAATTAATAAAATCACAGCTGTGAGAAAGGGTCTGAACAGGGAGTTTGAACACACACAAAACAAATACAAACAGAACTAATTTGAAAACTGCATTTCAAAAAGTGATAAAATATTTTAATGTCTTTAACTGAAGGTAGAGTTACATTTACAGAGCAGAAACTACTACAAACAATTGTTCAAGCAGCTCATTTACCAGTCAGCCTGTTTTACATATTTAGAACTTGGTTGTTGTCATACAAAACAAAATAGAGTGCATAACTGATATGCCCTCTTTTATTAGGGTACACAACTGAGTGTGTGTATGTGTGCTGAACAAGTGCTTTCCTTGACTTTGTATTCATGTATATGTTTGTGTTTGCTGTGTCTGCTCTGATGTAATTTGTTCATCCACCATGTTTTTAGTGTTTGTCAGCAGGAGTCTACTAAAACACTGAAGGTCGATTTTCATCAGACAAGGTTGACACCAGGTCCACTGTTTGTCCGAAATCTCATACAGATTCAAAAAACTGTTGTGTCCAAAGCTAATTCAGAATAATTATCTTTCTACTGTACATCGAACAATGAACTATCTCATATTATTGACCTGACACAGCAACTGACATTTAGTTCAGTTTTATTTAAGTTTTTTATTTGGTCCCAGGTGATCTCAGGGCACTATGGAAAAGTAAACAGATTCAACTGATAAAAGTTGAATATGAATACTGTACAGTTCAGTCAAATACTTTCATGTGAATTGTAATGTAATTCAGTTAAATTCTAATCCAATTTTTAATGCAATTTTATAAACAATTTTACAGAGGCAAAAACAAATCAATCAAGTAAAACAATCATAACTACTCTTCCAGAGTGCTCTGATGTCCACTAGTATCACTGAGGCCTTGACTCTCCACAACTTCTCTATTTCTTCTTTCAGCCCTTGGTTTTTCTCGAGCTATTCATGCTCCTTCTTCCTGATGTTACAGTTGCTTAGGACTGCTACATCTATCATCACGGTTTTCTTCTGTATCTTATCTATCACCACAATGTCCGGTTGGTTAGCCATCACCTGTTTGTCAGTCTGGATCTGGAAGTCCCACAGTATCTTAGCCCTGCCATTCTCCACAACCCTTGGTGGAATCTCCTACTGTGGGACTTCCAGTCCATACTCGGTACAAATGTTCCTGTACACTATTCCAGCCACTTGGTTATGGCGTTCCATGTACACTTTGCCTGCCTGCATCATTTATATATTTATTATTTATATATATGCTATGGAAACTTTCAGGAATGCTTTTAGAAATTTACCAGACTTTTTTGCCCCNNCCCCCCCCCCCCCCCCCCCAAAAAAAAAAAATGCAGCAGCTCTGAGGGTAAGGGCAAATGTCACTTATTGATTTAGAAATCTCAAACATGATTCCTTCCCAACACATTGTTTGTGTAATTTTAAGAAACGTCTCTGTATCTTCTCCATTAAGATCTGGGGTTATTTTTTTCTCATTCTATCTGTCTCTCTTGACCATCTACCACCTATGTCTGTGGTGGATGCTCATATTTAGATTGTGCAGCAAGGACAACTGTGATTTCCTGCATTCTAACATAAGAGTGCAGATTGCTCACTCCTGCTAAGCTGGATGGGTATGTTTGTGGTAGTATTTAATCAGTGGTATTTCTTTGTGAATGGGACACTGAGAAAGAATAGATAGCAGCTGCAAATGATAGGCTGAAAATGGAACTAAAAATAGACCAGCACAATCTTAGTGAACATGGGCCTCAGTTTCCCATCATGCCTTTTTGTTTTTTGTGGGTCAGTCAACAGTATAACACACCTCTTGTCTGCTGCAAGAAAAACAAGCAAAGAAACAAAAAATCTTCTGACAAAGAGAGTGAAGAAGGCGGTCAGTGAGACATCTTTAGTATTCCCATAGTGTATTACACTGTATTTACATCATAGTAATGATAAATGACATCTTGTACACATGTATTGTGTGACACTCATGAGTTGAAACGGTGTTGAAAAAGCTTTTTACTTAAGAGTAGCTTTTCAAACTAACTCAATCAAAATTGGACTAAGTAATGAGTCAATCTGTAGTCATGTTGAAAGAAAAAAGTTTCAGGTTGAAAATAACAGAATCATGATCCAGATATCGAATAACAGTTCAGTTAGAGCAGAGATGAGATCCTTCAAACACAGTGTTTGGAATGAGGACAATCTGAATCCCAGCAGAATGTTTCACATTCAGCAGGGATGCTGATGAAAACCTTCAGGAGGTACTAGCAAAACCTTGTCAATACAAAACAAGTAAGCAGGGGTGAATAGACCAAATTTTATTTATACAACACTACTGTTATCTTTTTTTAAAGTAATTTTCAGAACATGTCTGATTTTTTTGTCTTTCTTTTAGAAAATAGATCAGTATTCCAGGTCTGTGAGGCCAATACATAGCTGACATTAGATACACTAAGCTTCACTTAGCAGTGTGTCTTGTCTGAAATACTGCCTTGTCTTTGTTGTCATCATGTGTTTAATGTTTAAATAAAACTTTATTGAATTCTTTTAAAATAAACATACTCAACAGACATCAGTTGTTTTAATGCTCTGAGCCTTATTGGTGGAAGTATGCCTGATTCAAAATGTTAGTTTCTATATTTGGAAGGCTTTAGAAATGTGTGAGTTAACACTGTATGAGAACAGTGTTTGTCCACTTTTAGATCTCCACAGTTTTGAGCCTAACTAAAAAACTGATGCAGGCTTTAGTGAGGTAAGATATGTTGATGTTAAGTGCAGATTCAAAGTAGGAGAAACAAGAACAGAACATTAATGACAAGCATGAACTGATGCTGGGTTGTGCAGAGGGATAATGAAACCAAGGATCTCAGCAGTGGAGAATAAGGAAAAGATTGTATATGAGAGAGATTAGTGCCTGCAGTGATCTGCAAAACTACAGGTCATTTGGTAGGCAGCATGAGTGACACAAATTTGATTTGGGCAACTACAGATACTCAGTGGAACTCAATGAGTAATGGAAGTAAATGTTCAGCTTTTGATTAATCAGTTACCAGATGTGCTGTATGTTTTGGCCCATCTGCAGGGGTATTATTGTGGAATCCTAGAGTCCTGCATGAAGAACATCACACTACTGGAAGTAACTGGAAGTTTTGATTTCTACATTAAGTGATAAAAAGGGCTTTGACATTACACTAAATTTGCCCTTAAATAAAATGAAGAACAAATGAGTTAGAGAGGGAACATTAATCAGCAGCAGCAACAACATGGTGAATGAAGGAACATGCACATCTGAGATAACTCAATCATTTTTTTCCTGGCCAGGTTCCCCTTGCAAATGATTCTATTTTTAGAAACTTTTATAATCTCTTGGAATCACAAGTAACCCTGCAGTCTGAGAGCAAAGAGCTCTGTTAGGAATATAGAAAAGACAGATGTAATGGATTTAATAGTAATTTGTTTACCAATTTCATGTTTTTTTAGAGTTCACTGGTGAAAATAGAGAAACTGTGACTTTAAATGCAAATACAAACATGGAAAGTGGAGAGAATTACAAACAGCAGAGTGAGGAAATGTTGTCAGTATGTCCTCCAGCAGTCTAAGCCTATAGCACAGAGGTTTTCAAACATTTTATGCTGAATCCACATTTGGAGAAAGAAAAACTTTTAAGTCTTGTCTCATCTCAACAAGACGAAAACAAAAGTATATCAAATGTTACTATAACTGGAAAAAAAGTATAAAAGAAATAAAACTTTATGATTCTTTAAAATTAAAAAAAAATGTGAGTTAGTTTTTTGTGACATCTTGATTATTTTAAATGATTAATTTCTTTCCAAAATAAGAAACAAATAGGAACTCCGCTTTGCTAAAAGAATGAAAACAGACTGCTTCATCGGCTTCTGGTGCACAATCATCCTTTTAGAACTTTAACAATAAAAGTTCAATCTGTGCACAAAAATCAAACAAACATAAATATAAAGGACTTCATTATTATCACTGTAATAAAAGCTGCAAAGACTCTATTTCTCCTGTATAACTTTAAAATATTACAATTCAATCTGTTCAAAAATCAAACACATGGTTAGGTATTTGGCAGTCCTTTATTAGTGAGGGATGATTTTATTTTGTGGCTTAAAGGTTTTTTTTGACTGATGCTGTTTCTGAATGTGATCTTTCTGTTTGTTTATAATCATCATATTCTCTTATAAAAAACTCAAGTGTCTTGCGTGACTGGAGTGTCATGTTTCAACTAGTAATGTTAATTTCGCTAAACTTCATGCTGTCAAAGTTTTCAGATACACAAACTTTTTTTAATCTTTTGTTGTTTCTCATTGTCACTGAGTTATTATGGAGGAAGTGATGCTTCCTCTAGTAAAAAGATAGAACTCTTCTGACTTCAATCCTCATCACTTCTATACCAGGTTGTGTTCAGACTGAAGAGTGGGTCTGGAGTCTCTTCACTGTTGTTCAGTTCGTCACAAAAACAAGAGTGAAAATGTCTAAAAACATTAATTTCAGTTGCAATATTTTAGTTTCAAAAATAAAACAAAGATATGAGTTGCATCTCCCCAACTCTGGTAATGAACCCATGCCCCCAGTCTGATAACCACTGCTAAAGCAGCACAGCTTAAGGATATCTTAGGAAACCCAATCCAAAAACTTTTAACAGGAAGAAACCTCCAGCAAAACCAGGCTCAGGATGAGCAGCCATCTGCTTCGACCGGCTGGGGTTTGAGGGGACAGGAAAGAGATACAGAGAATAACTTGTCCAGGTGTAGTTTCTACTGGAAGAAAGACAAAGAAAATCATGTTAATGATAGAAATAATTATAGTAGATCAAGTAGAAACAGCAGCAGAGTGAGGAAATGTGGTCAATTTGTCATCCAACAGTCTCAGCCTATAGCAGCATAACTAAGGGATAGCTCAGGAAACCCAAGCCAACCCTAACTATAGGATTTATAAAAAAGAAAGTCTTAGGCCTAGTCTTCAAAGTAGACAGGGTGTTAGCCTCACAGACAGAAACTGGAAGTTGGTTCCATAAAAGGAGAGCCTGATAACTGAAAACTCTGCTGCTTATTTTACTTTTAGAAACTTTAGGAACCACAAGTAAACCTGGAATCTGAGAACAAAGTGCTCTGTTAGGAAAGTACAGAAAATCCTAGAATTGAAAAAAGTTAATTTCTTTTCATGACTGTAAACACCTAAGAGAAAATACACTCAAGTAGCATATGTAACAATCTTTTGTTTACCAGCTCAAGATCTAACCTTTCTAAATTCACCATTGAAAATAGAAAAAAAGAATTAGAAGTCAAGCCTATCTTTAGCTAGCACTGAAACTGTCTTTTTGTTTAGAGGCAAGCTGGTTGAACTACAGTTGACTTCAATCAGAAAACACTAATCTGCTTAGATGGATGCATTTTAAAAAGGGGCTTTAAAAAACACATTTAAAACAAGACATCTATTGAGTACACTTTACTCTTTTGTGTGTGGTTTATACAAAGTGTGTGTGTGTTGTTTTTAACCTATTTATTTTTAATTTTAAATGTCCAAACTGCACTTGAAAAATATAATGAGCATAGTTATAACATGGCAGAACTGTGCCTGGACAGAAATGTACCCTCCCTTTTCAGAATATGAGAGTGTGCTCTTATACAAAACAAATACTGCTGAGTACAGGCCTTTTATATGTTTAGAATACATTTCACTGCTGCCTGCCTTTAAGTGTCTTTGTGTGTGTGTGTGTATATATATATATATATAATTGCCAAAAGTATTCACTCTTCTACTTTCACACACATATGAACTTGACTGACATCCCATTCTTAATCCGTATGGTTAAATATATTGTTGGGGATAGCCCCTTACTGTTGGAACAACAATGGTCCACCCCCAAATTACACTTGGCACAATGCACTCAGACAAGTACTGTTCTCCTGGTAACCGCCAAATCCAGACTTGTCCAGCATGAGTCGTCTCCACTGCTCTAGAGTCCAGTGGCGTCATGCTTTACACCACTGCATTAGACGCTATGCAGCTACTTGGCCATGGAAAGCTATTCCATGAAGCTCACTATGCACTGTTCTTGAGCTAATCTGAAAGCCAAATGAAATTTGGTGGTCTTTAGTTATTGACTCTGCAGAATGTTGGTGACCTCTGTGCACTATGCGCCTCAGCATCCGCGGAGGCTGCTCTGTGATTTTACGTAGCCTTCCATTTCATGTCTGTGTTGCTGTTGTTCCCAGTTGCTTCCACTTTGTTATAATACCACTAACAGTTAACTGGAATATTTAGTAGAGAGGAAATTTCACAACTGGATCTATACCACAGGTGGCATCCTATCACAGTACCACACTGGAATTCACTGAGCGTCTGAGAGTGACTCAGGAGCTCCAATCACTTTCATGGTCTCAGGCGAATAAAATCCAGCACCTTGGCATGCAGACTGCTTCTACAAACATTTGTGAAAGAATGAGTTGCTCTCAAAAGCTCAGGAGATGTGTTGTACAGTGATTTACTGAAATAGAAATCCACTGGAATGACCAACTACAGCATGGTCAGTGTTAACCAGGTGCAAATTTGTGCAGCTATTTTGGTAGGTGATAGGTGGCATATTTAGTTACTGAGGGTCAGCATGTACCATTACCTGAAAATATATAATCAATATTAGTGACACAATATATTTTAAATATTAGCTTCAGTCTAAAAACTTGTGTTACCTATTTTATGGGTGAAATATATTCAGTAAATTGTGAATTAGTGTATAGATTAGACAAAAACACTATTAACTATTTTTAAATACTAACATACATATTTTTAGGACTTAATATTTCCAGAATTGTGAAGAAAAAAACTGTATTTTGTAAGGTAAAGTTATTAGTCAAAGTGAAATTAACTACAGACACTGGTAGCAGAGCTGTGCTTAGACTAAGCAGATATGTAATATGCCTAATTACTTAAAATGCAATTATGCATCACAAAATAAGGCTATTTCTATGCATTTGTGGACTGATGACACAGCATGCAGCATGCATAAGGTGTTAACAATATGCAGCTGTGACATGTAAACAGTACACAGTCATAGATGTAGCACCTGAGAAAGTGGTGGCCACAAAGCTCACTTAGCGACATCAGTAGCACTTCTAATGTATCTCTAGTACAGTGGAGCCATCATTTGCATCAGTTTTAGCATGAAGTCTCTTGAGGTCCATCTCAACAATCTTGGGCCACCTCACCTAAACCTTTTGTCTGTTCTTTATGACCAAACTGCTGCAGCGCCTTCAGGTAAGATGGGTACTGCCTGTGTCTGACCATCCTTAAATCAAACCGGAGATTCTAAGTTGGATTGAGATCTGGGGGTTGACTGGGCCATTCCAGGACATTTAACTGGTTCTTCTTAAACCAGTGAAATGTTTCTGACCAGTTTCCCAGTCGTGCTGATGAAAAACATCCCCACAGCATGATGTTGCCACCACCTTGCTTAACTGTCAATATAGTGTAAGGTTTATTGTACTGTCTGTCCACAGCACCTTCTTCCACATGTTTATGAACTCCTCTTTATGTTTTTTTGACAAAGTCTAGACAGTCTGTGTTTTTTGTTTCATCCATCCATGGACTCCTTTTTTTTATCCATCACTGGGGGAAATCAGGGATTAAAGTTCAAGGTGAACACTGAGACCCACAAGATAATGTTTTCTCAACTGTGATTGAGAGAAACAATCACTTCTAAGGATAATTTAGACTCACCACTTAGCCACCCATCAATCAACCACCAATCGATACATTTTCAGACTGCAAGAGGAAGTCAGCTTAAAAACACTCAGGGTTTCCCCCAGTGTATTATAAGCCTGACGGGCCACCAGGCTTTACTGCCCCCACCGCCAGTCTAAGCTCAGCTTGTTTATTGTAAAATACATCATTTTTATACACGTTTTTTTCCACCCGCACCCACAAAACCGGTACCCTTCTCTACCTTTTTACACGGTAACACCTACTACAACATACAGCATATTATGAAGAAAGGGTCAAAAGACGTTGGACTCCTTTTTTTCTGAAGTCAGAGGACCAGTGGCGCAGATGAGGAGTCTATTCATTTACCTGCTGACCAAAGGGGAGCGCACTGACACTGAGAATACCTCATTAACGTTAGCAGGGCTACAGCTAAATGAGGCCGAGCCATCTTCAGCTACCACTGGAGTTAGCATGTCGTTGAAGCAGCCTTCTGAGAGCCACAGCAATAAACAATAAACGAGCGGGTTTAACCAAAAATGGTTAGTTGAACCGAAATTCAGCAGGTGGCTTTACAAGATTGAATACAGTAAGCCTGTTTTATACTTAGTGAAAATATTAATATGACACGTGCTAATTTATCCTTGTTTACCAGTAAAATTACGCTATTGAATTCATCATTAGTTATGCTCTGTTTTTTTGTTACATGTAGTGATCCAACATGCAGCCTTCGCAACAAAAAGTAAAAGATCATAGCACAGTACAGTAATGCATCTCTCTATTTTTCAGAGTTCTCTGTTATTATTCATCGGCCTTGACATGAAATGTGTGTTGGTGCTTTTTTACTTTTTCATTTATGTTAATTAAATTTATTTGTAAATGTGACTTAAATTAGGATTCAAATTGCGTGCAAACAATATGTATTTTTTTTAATTGTATTTTTGTTTAAAAAAAAAAGTATTTCAAAAGTGCCTTTTTTGTAAAACTGTCGTTGTGTAAATATTTGACACAAATATCTTACAATATCACATAATAAATATGTTTTATATTTATAATATATATAATATATTTTCAACTTTCCTGTCAGCTTTAATCATTGTTTTTACTAAATCATGGTCGGCGGTGATCAGCCGGCGCCACCTACCACCAGGCTTAGCCTCTTTTCTGGGGGAAACCCTGACACTAGTACATTCAAACTCAAAGAGTTAAGACTCAAACCAGAAACTACCTTGCTGTGAACCACCCAATGCTGACCACCATTTCAAAAAACTGCACATTTTATGTGAAATGCGTTTTCAAATGGAATTGTTTGTAAACTATTGAAAAACCCATACAACACTGGTTGTTTTTGCCCCCCCTCCCTTTTTTTGATACAGTATATTCTTTGTGTCTTCTGTTAGTTTTATTACCTTTACCTTACATTTGAAAATGAAATATTTTAGATTAAATCATTTTACTTTCCGAGCACTGACAGTCTGAATTACCAGTATTCCTAAATTGAGTTTAGCAGCACTGCCTGTGTGTCAGGCTGCACAGCTAGCAGACAGCTGGTAAATATTTTTAAATCAGTACTAAGCTGCTTAAAATATTTGTATTTCACTCATAGCTAGGTTATAGAAATATGAAACTATTTCAGGCTGTCAAATTCACTTATATGATTATATAAATTTAAATTATTTAAAAATGTAAATAAGCAAAGAGACAGTGAAAGCTTGTAAGCGTTGCAAGGCATTTGGCCCCAGTGAACTGTGTGTGTTTTACCGATATGGCAGGCTTTAGTTCCTCTGTATCTGTTGGCAAAGAGAGGCTGGAGGATGCATGCCATGTTCCTCTTAGGCTCATCTTACTGCAACAAGTAAAGAGACTTAATATGTCAAATACATTTTTTGAGCATCTTCCCTTAGCTCCCAACAAAAACTTATTGCCTGTTGTTGGTTCTGGGAGACACGATTCAAACATGGTTGTCATGGTGGTATCTTATTAGGCTGTGAGTAGCTGGTGAACAACGTTCATGAGAGTTTCCTGAATGTCTCGTTACATTTGCAGTGGTTCTCAATTTCCTCGCATGAGTTGTAGAGACACAAAACCTTGTTGCTTGAGTTTTGAACATGTTCAAAAAATTTGTGCAACAAATCTTCTCTCAAAATAATTGTATAGTCATTACGGTATCTCAAACCCATCTGGTATTTGTTTTGGGTGTTTCCAACCTGTCTCAAGATCACTAGAGCTGTATTTTGGCACAGAAAGCATGTCCAGATTTAAAACCCAACTGATGTAAAGTTAAATGATAAACTGGAACAAAACTGTTTATCTATCTATTTCTAATATTACTCCAGCAGATAAAATCATAAATGTTGGTGTGGCTGCTAAGATAGGTGCACAGCAGGAAGAGGTGAGTATGAGGTGGGCTGAGCTGGACAATAAAATAATGTGCACAGCCTGGAATGCAGTTTTGCAAACCATGCACACAAATCATGCTGTCATTTTCAAAAACTGGCTGTTAAAAGTGCAGCCACATGGGTTGCTGGTCAGTTACTTGCAAACACTCAGAATCCACTGAAACTGCAATGGAAATGTTGCCTTTTTTCTTGCAATACTTTTTTGAGGTTGTGGATATTATTGCAGTAATATTTGTACTAGCAAGTTGAGCGTGCAGTAAACTGAATGTGCACCTGCATAATAATCTGAACCAGTTGTAATGTGTCCTGTGCACTCACGGTGTATACACACTGTCTGATCTATGCCTATTTACTGGCTCAAGTTGGCACAGTGTATGGCAGGTTGTTTGAACACTTAATCAAATCACACTTTTCTCTCTAATTACTATTTTAGATATCAATATCAGCATTTTTTCAAGTCATAATAACATTTTCATTAGACAGAATTAAAATAAAAGTTATCTGCTTAGCCAGGGCACTATTCTTGCTAGAAGCACCATTGCCCACAACACCTGTCACACTGCGTATCTTTCCCAGAGAGTTTATGACTCTGCTTGATATTTGTATAAGGTCATCTTTGGTCAGAAGAGTGATAAATTCATGAGGCTATCACACTGAATGACTACAGAACACAGATTCAACCTTACAAAAGTGTTTTTTTATTTTTAATGATAGGTTTGTCTAAGATGCATAAAAAATCTCAGTGTGAACTTGGCTTTAGTTGAATAAGGCAGAGCTGGAGGTAACCTAAAGCGTGGACAAACACTGACAGAGATACTCTGTTCTTCTTTACTGGAACACGCTGAGGACAAAGATGACCCTGTATCACTTCAACAGTAATCTGAGCCAGTTCTTCTGTACTGTAACTGTTTTCTCCTTGTGGTTTGTCCTGCTACAGGGTACTGATAGCTGCATCCTGGTGCCATGATGACTCTGTCCTTGAGGGCAGTGACTGGAATAAATAGCATATTTGCAGTGTCTCATTTTGCTTATTCCGGTCCTAATTGCTCTGACTGTCCTTGGTTTACACAAGAGCAGCTCTCTAAGGGCATAACAGACATGTTTACCACATTAAAACAGGCTCAGGAAAGCTTTGGTATAAATCTCTCCTGTAGTGTTTGCAGTTTGCAGTTCCTAAAGTAAGCTTAGAATATATCACAAAACCAAGTTGACTCGTTTGATATTCACAGGACAGATTGTTCAGTCCAGGAGTTCTGCCATTGTTACAGTCAAAAGAGACACTTCTGCCTCTTCTCTAATTAAATCAAATATATTCAGAGTCATAAATTGTATTTGAAGTTTGAACTAAAGAAAACACAGCTCATTAAGTGTTAATATATATATATATATATAAATATATATATACATATATATATGCAGGGCTGGTATCAGTGGGCTAGTAGGTCTAAGCCCTCCCTGGTGTTTGCAATATAAATGGTAAAATACCTAATAAACACAAATTAAAAATATTGTATCACATTACAACAAAACTGGTGCCAAACAGTCTCGAGAAAATCCCCAAGACTTTCCAAAGGGCTAACTTTTTACAGCCTCGTTCAGCCCGTTGTCTTGCGTGGTACAGAATGATTGACAGGCATCTTGTCCCGCCCCCTCGATTTGCTGCTCATTTGGGCTAATTTAGTTCAGCCCAGGGTCAGCCCAAGGACTCAGGCCTTAGCTAATGAGAGTGGACATACAATAATGTGCCTTGAACACGAGTGTACGTGGGCGTGGTTTATCGTAGATTAAGATAAGTGCTATGGCCTACTTTTGTGGTAAATTATAACAAAATAATGATTTCTGCAGTAAGTCTGCTGCCACTAGACATGATATTTACTGTTCTATTAAACACTGTGAAAGAAGTCGTACTAATAATGCAAATACAACTACCACTACTACTAACAACAAAAATACTAATAAAGAATGAATAACTATGTTTTAAATTGATTTCGCATTCACTGGCAATTATTTCAAAATTGGAAATTGTAAAAAACATTTAAATTAAAAACGGTAATGTAAAAAAATACCATCTGAATTGCTCTTACCTATAACAATATTTGTATTAGTTTTCATATTTGAGTTATTTTGTGCAGTCTGTTTTTGTACAGCCTTTGTCTGTTAGTGTTTGGAGTCAGTTTTATCCTTTACACTCAGAGGAACAGCTGAAATATTCTGCTGGGATGTTCTCTGTTTCTGTTCATTCAGTGGATCACTGCTGTCATCTGATGTGTTCAGTGAGATGTGAAGAGAGAGAAAAAGCTTTGATTATCTTTGACACTACATTTCTTAAAACCTTTGTAAAATATTTATTGAATTTACATCAAAAACCGTATTTTCTGGACTATAAGGCGCAGTTAAATGCCTTCAATTTTCTCTAAAAAACAACAGTGCACCTTATAATCTGGAGCGCCTTATATATGTAAGAAGTTGTATAGTTTTAGTACGACTTTGGTAAACTACAAAGCCGCACTGCTTGCAGCATTAAGGCTCAGTTATAGTCTCACTTTGTAGTGTCGTGCAGGGCTCAGTGCATAGCGCGCGGACCTGAGCAAGTGATGTAGGCATTTATACTTGATCCTTGCATTGGTGCAGTATTCGCCGAAAAGACAGGAGGTAGTACATTACATAACCATTGGAAATGTGGTAAAAAAAGAGAGCAGACGATTTTTACCTACCAAACATGGCTGCACGTATTCAGGAGGAAGAACTGTTGTGTTTATGGCTGTGATACAGAGAGAATGTTTAAACTTAAAGCATTCAGTTTGACTTTCATTGATTTATCTGCCTCGAATGAAATGTTGAGTATATATCAGTGGCGGCTGGTGGAGTTTTCTCCAGGGGGGCTATAAGTCAAAAATAGACATATACCGAAACATATACTAAGGTATCACACCTGTGTATTTACAGGAATTAAAACAACAGAAGCAACATTAGAATGTACATATAAATGCACATATGCACAAGTGCTTACGGAACACACCAATACTTACAAAGACGGAGGTCTCCCAAGCCACAAGCGTATAGGGCACATTTAGCGTTTATAAGACCCGTTTTCTCCCTTTTTTTGCAGAACTTTATCGGAGAAAATACGTCAAAGCTTGTTTTATGGTGAGAGCACTCACATCACGTATTCTGCACATACAATATAACAAAGATCAGATGTCTCACTCCGATTAGAATTCAAAACCAAACTTTTAAAATTTTTTAGCATAAATTTTCTTAAAATAATTATTAACTATGAACTTATTACTGTCTTTGAATAAAAGGCAGCACACCCACGGCTCGACTTTTCAATTAGGCAAATTTTATGACAGACGGATGTGACGTCAGCCCATGGCGGGAGTCCCACCCTCCGGCGGCGGGAGGGTGGTGAAATTCAAACTGAGCTGCTTTCATCTCTGAGCGCAGGAGAGGTGTGCTCCAGAACGGTCCTATCTCTTGTACTGAAGAGGAGCTACTGCGCATGTACAACTTTTAACGAGTCTATTGACAAAGATTTTTGCACCCCAGGGCGGAAATACATCACCAATCAGACAACATCGATGATTGAAACAACTTTACTTATCATTAACTATAGAATATTTATCTTACACAACTAAAATATATATACATATATTGTAAAATATTTCTATTTCGTTATTTCATTTTTATTATTATTTTTTTTGTCTTATTCATGGTAAGGTGAGTGGTGGGGCGGCTCCCTTGCAGCCTCTATTGGCCAGCCGCTACTGGTACATATATGAGTACTTCTCCTTCTATGAGTTTTGAACCATTTGATTATCTTTGTGATCTCTCATAGAGGGATCATATAAATGCTGATACAGCCAGCTCTGCTAGAGCACCGAAATCGTCCAATTTGAATGGAGTGCCTTACAAACTGGTGTGCTTTATATATAACAAAAGTTTGAAAATGGTCCATTCATTGATAGTGCGTCTTATAATCCAGTGAGCCCCATAGTGCAGTAAATACGGTACTCCTCTAGTCAGTAACATTAACTCGGCATAGTAGCAGAGGTGTCTTTATGTATGTAGCTTTATGGTAAAAACACACTGGTGTTTTAATGGGTTATAGCCATTCTGTTTTCTCAGGTCAACTGGCTGTGGTAACTATGTTGAATTGGATTGACTCCAAATGTTAACCAGTAGAGGAGGTACAGTACATCCAATGATGACTTTCATCATTGGAGTATTTCATTAAAATTTATCCTGTGGTTTATGAGATATTTTGCTAACAGACAGACACAGACAAAAATGTATTTGGTCACCTTTACATGTCAGCAGTGGGGATAATAACATAGTAATGATGCTGCAGAAACCGCTTTCAGAGAGATAAAACTTTGCATTTACATGCAGTATGCTATTTAAGAACACTCATTTTATCTGAAAGTTGTCATGTTTTAATCTGAACCTTTTTAGAGGTTTTTTATCCTTCTTCACAGTGCTTGGAGGACAGGTGTTTGGAGACCAGAACTTCATATCTTTTAAGCACAAAATTGTGATGAAGAAAGGCAGAGGACCCTCTAAGTCAATAACTCATTTGGAAGAGGTTATGAATCCAAATGATCTTGCTGAGGGGGAGGTGAAGTCCAGCCTGGAATTTCTGTACAAACCGGAATATTAATCCAACAGGAAAATCAATGTCCAGCTGCAGTGCCACAGAAACAAACACCAGCTCAGACACCCTTCCTCCCCCCTTGCACCATATAGAACCTGGACAGATCTGTCAGATGGCTTAATTTCTGCTGATATGACATATATCAAATTCTTTAAAGCTCTCATATTAAAATTTCAGGCCGTTTAGATTAACTTGTAGATGGAGAATGATGGCTTCCTGTTCCCTGGGGCCTGGGATTATATGTCAATAATGTCCTCGGTGCCAGGAAGGTTCTTTCATTAGTTTGTGTTTGTTCTGAAGTGTAATCTATATGATGAGAGCCTGCTGCTTGCTCTCCTGGGATTTCAGCAGAAAGTGCTTGATGTTTGGAGAAAGTTTGGGTGATTCTCACTTTCTTCACAGTAAGACACATCAGGTCAGTAAGTCACAAACTAAATGGGATGGGAAGAACACAATCAATGAACAACACTACTGCAAACTGAAAAGTTTTTATACTGTTTATTACTGTATGAGGTGCTGACTCTGCAGTTAGAATCAGCTTGATGAGCATGTGTTCTGCTGATCAATATGATGAACCTGCAGACACACACAGGCAAAACATACAACATACAGTATCTGTGAGTGAGAGGGGAGTGGATGTGTACCTGTACTGTTGGTTTATAAACTATGCTCCTGGATTTGTAATTCTTGAACCTGGATTTATTTTATAGATATCTGTCTGTTTTACAATTCATTTGATCTGTAAGCCACAAAGAAACCCTGAGAGATCTATCTAAAACTAAAAGCTGGACTGAGATCAGTTCTCAACAGCTTAATCCACACACAGGCATTTTACAGTCTGGTAGCCATTTCCATCTGGCCCACAGCAGGTTAATGAAAAGTGAAAAATAAGATAAATCATTTTGCATGCATTTTGTTAAAAGCTCTACATTCTGTATCAGTCTTTCTGTTTATTTACTAAATTTAGTAGCAAAGCAGTAAGCTTAGTTTGTGGAGAACAGAATGTTGATTTTAAAAAATGCAAGTTCAATCATCACCATTAGACTAAATGTGCAGAAAAATATAGAACAGCACATCAAAAGCTCCACTGCTCAAACTGTAAAATCAACAAGACTTTTACCAAGATTTCAACATTCAGGAAAGGAGCAATCTTATATCTCACAAAATAGCAAAAAACAAACAAATAAAAAACAAAACAATAAGCTGTTCACTGATGGGAAGTTTGTCAGTGTTTGGAGGACTGTGCTGTGTTAATTTGTCTTGAGAAAAAAGTAGAGGTATTTTGAGAACTTTCCACATTTGAGAAGGCCTCAAACCAAGATACAGATCCTTTGTCACTGACAGTCACCTGCAACTATCCTTTACATCTACCTCACATATGAAACATGATTTATGTGTTCAAACCAAATTAGAATATGAGTTATTTATTTATTTATTTATTTATTTATTTTCTCTCTGCTCCTGGTGGAAGGCGGATGAGTTTTCTTTTTTCTCTTTCTCTCTGTCTCCTGAACCCCCCAGCCCGCCTCTCTGCCCTGCTTTCTTTCGGAGCCTCTTTTTTACATATTCCTCCAAAAAATTTCAAACCATGTATTTGGTCAGCTGGTCTCTCAATGCAATTGATCAAATTTTCTTGACGGGAAGACAGAACTTGGGAGAGCTCTGACTTACCCTGAGGGGACATTTCTTGCTGGATACACAATGGATTCCTGGAGGAAATGGAATAATTGTTTATCTGACAATTTTTGTCTTTGGAAGATTCTCACATATTTGGGTTTTGATAACAGGATTTCTGCTGTTTGGATTAAGCAGTTACCTGATTTATCGTCAAAGTCGTTTGATGGGTTCGGCGGTCAACAATCAAACTGTGTGGTTACAGCAGCTGAATCGCAAGTTGGACTGAATTGCGGTTCTGGAACTCATAATATGGGTTACATCTTGAGGAAGTTACTCGCTCGAACAGCGGAATGGTCCTGGAATTTGGCTGTTTGGATTCGCCATTGAGAAGTATCAGCAGGACTTTTAAGACAGACAAAAACATATCTGCCTGAACCAAAACAATTACTGTTTGTTTGTGAATTTGTCTCCCTTAGGCTGACCTTGGTCAGCTATCTTTAAATTCCTCCCCGGATTTTTATGTAAACAAGATGCTCTGCTCCCTCTGCCCAAGGTCATCTGTGGATCTGCTCTGGGCTGGCTGATAAACATTCCATCACATTATCAAAGACAATGGCCTCTGTGATGTGATTAACACACACACACACACACATGCACACTTTCCGCTGTTTCTGAGTCATTAGATTTTAGCTACTATTTTGACTGTCTTGCTTTTACTTAGGTTATCCTATATTTCATTTAGATTATACATGATTTATGTTTTTACTTATATCTGATTATGATTTCATTTAGATTATTTTAGCTACTATTTTGACTGTCTCAGCTCATGCTTAGATATGTCTGGTTTTGTGATTTTATTTAGATTATCCTATATTTCATTTAGATTATACTTGATTTATGTTTTTACTTATATCTGATTATGATTTCATTTAGATTATTTTAGCTACTATTTTGACTGTCTCAGCTCATGCTTAGATATGTCTGGTTTTGTGATTTTTTTTAGATTATCCTATATTTCATTTAGATTATACATGATTGATGTGGGGTTTTTTGTGTGTTTCATTATGTATTTGCTGTATTGGATTCTGTTTTTATTTTTTGTTGTAAAGCATTTTGGATTGCCTTGGTGCTGAAAAGTGCCATGTAAATAAATCTCACCAGACTTCCCTCTCCCCAGCCACTTGGGCCAGCTCCTCCGGGGGAATCCCAAGGTGTTCCCAGGTAAACCAAGAAACATAGTCCCTCCATCGTGTCCCAGGTCTTCCCCTGGGCCTCCTCCCAGTGGGACATGCCCGGAACACCTCACCAGGAAGGCGTCCAGGGGACATTCTAATCACATTCCCAAGCCACCTCAACTGGCTCCTCTCGATGTGGAGAAGCAGCGGCTCTACTCTGAGCCCCTCCTGGATGACTGAGCTTATTACCTTTTCTCTAAGGGAGAGCCCAGACACCCTGCGGAGAAAACTCATTTCAGCCGCTTGTATTCGCGATCTCATTCTTTCGGTCACTACCCAAAGCTCATGCCCATAGATCAGGGTAGGAACATAGATCGACCGGTAAATTGCCTTTTGGCTCAGCTCTGTTTTCACCACGACAGACTGGTACAGCACCTGCACCAATTTGTTTATCGATCTCCCGCTCCATTTCCCCCTCATTTGTGAACAAGACCCTGAGGTATTCAAACTCTTTCACTTGGGGCAGGACCTCTTTTCCAACCTGGCGAAGGCACTCTACCCTTTTCCGGCTCAAGATCATGGTCTTGGATTTAGAGGCACTGAACCTCATCCTGTCCACTTCACACTTGGCTGAAAACGGATCCAGCAAAAGCTTTAGATCACGGCCTGATGAAGCCAGTAGGACCACATCAACTGAAAAAAGCAGAGACGCTGTCCTAAGGCCACCAAAACAGATCCTCTCGACACCTTGGCTGCGCCTAGAAATTCTGTCCATAAAAATTATGAACAGAATCGGTGACAAAGGGCAACCTTAGCGGAGTCCAACTCTCACCGGAAACGAGCATGACTTACTGCCAGCAATGTGGACCAAGCTCTGGCACTGGTCATACAGGGACCTAACAGCCCGTATCAAAGGACCTGGTACCCCATACTCCCAGAGTAACCCCCACAGGATTCTTCGAGGGACATGGTCAAATGCCTTCTCCAAGTCCACAAAACACATGTAGACTGGTTGGGCGAACTCCCATGCACCCTCAAGGACCCTGCTGAGGGTATAGAGCTGATCCAGTGTTCCATGACCAAGACGAAAACCACACTGCTCTTCCTAAATCCGAGATTCGACTATCCAACGAACCCTCTTCTCCAAAACCCTTGAATAGACCTTACTAGGTAGGCTTAGGAGTGTGATTCCTCTGTAGTTGGAACACAGTCTGCGGTCCCCTTTTTAAACAGGGGGACCGCCTCCCATGTCCACGCAATATTACAGAGTCATGTCAACCAAGACCACCCCAAAACATCCAGTGCCTTAAGGAACTCTGGGCGAATCTCGTCCAACCCTGGGGCCATGCCACCAAGCTTTTTAACCACCTTGGAGACCTCAGCACTAGAGATTGGAGAGCCCAACCCAAGGTCCCCAGGCTCTGCTTCCTCACTGGAAGATGTGCTGGTGGGACTGAGGTCTTCGAAGTATTCTGCCCACCGACCCACGACGTCCTATGCATAAAAACATGCATATTTAAGTCACAAATGGTTTTGTGAATGTTTATGGTTTTCAACAAAAAATTGTAAAGTTTAAATTCTCTGTATGATTGACCCAAGGGATGCACCAAACCCCCTTTTTTTTCAAACCGAGTACAAGTACATACAATTATATAATTGCCAATACCAAGTTCTAGTAGATGTACTAACTACAAGCACTTTGGAGAGTGCAAACCTCCATCAAGACCATAGCATCATTAAAAAAAAGTTGAATCTAGATTGTGATCTGGATCACCTCCAAAGTTCAATCAATTGTTTTTTGTGACAACCCCAACATTTTCAGAAAATTTTATTAAAACCAATTCATTAGTTTTTAAGTAATCTTGCGAACAGAGAAACAAACAAACCAACCAAATATACCAAAAACACAACGTCTTTGGAAGAGGTAATCATTAACCTGCAGTCAGGCATGATGAGAAATAAAAAAAGAAAATGCACAATAGTAAAATAAAGCAAATACTATTTTTTATTTTAAATTTATTTGTATTATAAACACAATCTCAGTAGGGTTTCTCTCTCTTTGTTGAGAAATGCTGTTTGTAGACACTTGTTTTATGTTTTCTTTTTCTATAAAAGTGCTAATGTGTTTCACTAATATTTATTACAAATTTAATCTTGTTCATTTGATATAGAACAGCACTGAAAAAGCCAGGAGAGAGGAATGCAATGCAACCTACTTCTGTCTGCTGAAGGCTTTGGTGTGCTGATGGCCAGATTCTTCTTCTGTTTTTCCATGAACCAAAAACCATAAACATTAGCTAAAACAGTGAGGTTCTCAGATCCATTAATTTATTTATTTGACTAGAAAGAAGAGAGTCAAAAGAGGAATGAAGGGTGCAAGATGGTGCGTAAACATGAAGGAAATGAGTAAGATAAGGAGGGCCTAGGTTATGTAGGAACTCTGCCTCAGTCCCAGTGTTTTATGTGGCCCACCACAAATTGTTGCCCACCCCAGTTTAATAATAAGGTAATTGTTAGAGCAGATATGTAGTGCAGTGTACACTGGAAATTAAATTAAATTGTTTAACATTTTTTTTCATCCTGATCCAATTTGGAATTTGAGTCTGCCAAAGCAGTCTTTGCAATTGTATTTTATTTTAAAATGTCATAATTGCTGTCATTTTGCCCCATTTGTTTTCTCTGTCCCTTGAGTTAAAGCACCCCAAATAAATTATTTAAAACAAACAAACCAACAAAAACTTTAATGTTTCAGACAATGGTATATTTCTAAAGCCTACGCAGTTATGACCTGCTGCCATGCAATGTCCAGGGTTTACCCCACCTCTCACCCTGTGACTCCTGGAGGCACACACCAACCCCTCATGACCCTGCACAGGATCAAGCAGATATACAAAACAGAGATATGAATGGATAGCTAGATCACATCCACATATTAACAAGTGTTCAGATGTTCTGCCATTTTATTCTATTTTATTTGCACAGGTATGTGGTTTTGTCCATGTTTTTAACATCATACAAATGCTAGAGCTCTCCTCCTTGACTTTTAAGTATTCCAAAATATTTGAACTGTCTCAGTTGTCCTATCTTTACAAAATGAAGACCAAATCCTCTACAGAAAAATGCATTTTGGCAGTTTTTCTACAAACCCTGAGTGCTTTGAAACCCAATGCTATGATTCTGTTGAAGTGTGGTTATGCTCGTTGATAAAGGACAGATTACCTGCTTTTCTCTCCAGTAGAAACTTTTAGTTTGTTCACTCTTAACATCCCCAACAGGAACAATGTAGAGGATCCCATCCAGGATACAGAAAACTTCTGTTCATCCAGACAAGGTGCACATAATTTCCAGATACGTTAACCAGGGCCGCTTAAAGACTGTTCTCCCTAAATACACACAATATGTGAAATATGCCAACAGAGCAGAGAACATAATGGATCATATGTGTTGTAACATCATCCGTGCTTACAGAGCAGTTCCACAGCCCCATGATGGACAGTCTGATCATCCGTCTCTGCACCTCTTACCAGCTTACACCCCACTCAAAAAAAAAAAAAATCAATTCCACCACAAAAAGCTTAACTTTTGGCCTAAAAATTCCCTTTCCAAGCTACAGGACTGCTTCATGAATACAGATTGGAATACGTTTGAAAATCCAGACCTGGAAGAGTACACACACTGTACTCTCATACATCACCTACTGTGCTGAAAACGCCATTGTGCAAAAATGAATTTGGATCTTCCCTACCTAGAAGCCCTGGATAAACAGTAAATTTCTTCTCCTGATTAAAGCCTGCAATTCTGCCTTAAAAGCAGGGGGCAAAGCACAGTACAGCATTGTCAAGGCAAACCTGAAAAGGGACATTAAAGCAGCCAAGGAATCATACAAACAGAAAATTGAGGGCCATCTCACTGATAGTAATCTGTGGCAGGTACGGCAGGGAATGAACTACATCACAAACTACAGGGACAGTAAAACTTCTGCTGTTAAAACTGATGCTTTACTGGTTGAGGAACTGAACAGTTTTTTGCACAGTTTGAGGCCAGTAAGCCATCAAGGCTCCCAATTTTATATTCTGTTTTGTGAAATCATTTTGTTCTGTGAATTCCATTCCGTTCTGTTCATGATTAAGTCACACTCGCTCACATTCAAACAATTTACACTTGTAGATAAAATTGAAAAAGGATGTGAACAGATTTCGTTGAATATAGAGGTTGTTTTTTTTATCATGAGTTGTGTTATATATATATATATATATATATATATATATATATATATATATGAAGATGTATAGGCAGGTACACCTATTAATTTATAATATGTGACATAATGACAATAAAAGGTATTCTATTTTTTTTCTATTGTTGTCCAACTCTGTCACTTCTCATCTTGATCTTGTTGATCTTAGTGTAAAACTGTAAGGCCACAGGTGACATGCATTACTGTAAGAAATACTGTTGCTTTAATTTTACACATGAAATTATATGGTATTTGGTTTTTAAATGTTCTTTTTTATTTATAAGTATACTCACTCATAAGTATACTCAAAATGTACAGTAAATAAAATTCAAAAATGTAGAATGAACACAGCCATGTGTGAAAATATTGTAGTGAACAAAGGTCTCCATGGGAGCTTGTAAAAGACTCCATTAATTAAACTGCCAGTTTCAATCCATGTCCAGCGTTTTCAATTACAGTAATTGTATCCCTCACAGAGAAAAGGCCCCACTTGCTTGTTAGATTAGACTTTGTCCACATATTTCACTGCTGAACAAACCTGCCTCAGTCAACTTATTGAACAGATGCTTAAATCTGCCAATTCTCCTGTTAATATTATTCCTTTTTGTTTGTTAACAAATATCCCCGCTTTACAACCAATCTGCCAAGCTCAGCTGAGCATGACATCTATTCCTCAGTATATATGGACAACAAACAGTGAGTCAGCTAAAATAAATGATTTTTGCTGAAACTGAGAAACACTCATCATAACTCAGTCTTAATATATTAATACACTTCTAGCAACCTCTTTTGGCCAGAGAAGTTCTGAGAAGAGAGATGGAAAGCCTTTGAAGTAACACAATAGAGAAAGCTGAGCAAATTTATTTTTAAACACCACAACCAGATGAATTCACAGGTAAATAAAAGCTGATTCACATAAGTATGTTAAAATGTGAAAACAAACAAATAACAGATAGAACATAGTCTTTATAGGGTTTTAGGTTGGGAATTAGATTGAATCCGAATGCTAATCAGTTGTAAATGCACACCTAATGATTAATTTCTGAGAGTTTTATTAAAGTCTGTCTAGTGGTTCATGAGATCTTTTACTAACAGACAAACTTCATTGGGTAATGTCAAAGTATTATAAAAGCAGAGCTTATTCAATCAGTTAGTGTTTGGTGTATGTTTTGGGGATTACTCTCAGCTGCTATCATACAACATTTTAGCTTATTAACTGTAAAGTTGACTTAAATGAAGCAAGTATTTTTTTTCTAAGCTTATTTAGCTGTGGTGGCCATCTTGAATGATGTCGACTTTAAAAGCTAATCAGTTGTAGAATAGGTCTACAGCGGTCAGATGACATAGCTAACTGTCAACACAGATTTTTTTATTGACTATGTGTCGTATACAGAACAAATAATAGAAGACTGGTTAAAAAAAACTGTTTCATTTTTTTTGTAACTGCACTGTACAACTTGAGCATCAAGGGACAGTATTTTGTCTATTGTTTCTTCCAACTTCACAGTCTTAACATAGAACACTAAGAAGTAGGAAAAAAATGACAATAAAAAACATTGGAACTCTGCCAAAATGGAGAGAGGAGGGAGAAATAAAAGGTGAAATGAAATGAAGACAAACTTTTAAAGCTGTCAAACAAATAAAAAGTTGAATGCTTTTTCCTCAGCAGGATAGTTGCAAATCAGCCTGTAGCTGAGGCACAAATTTCACTTTGATGAGTAAGTTTTAGTGAGTGAAGTTGGCGTGTCATATTGTCATGTTTATAACATATATAGTAAAGTAACGATTAACATTTAGCATAAAGAAATCTTTAATGATTAGAGTACATTAATGTTTAACATTTGTAGTGCAGCAATGATTAAAATTTATCGTAATGTTCATAGTACAGTAATGTTTACCCTTTAAAATAGAGTAATGAACAACGATTATACACGGCCTGGCCAAAAAAAAGTTACATTGAGGTTATTCAGCTCTAAGTACCTTAACCTTGAGGTAGGAGCATTTGTGTGCACAAAAAAAAACCGCTGTCAATGGAACTCAGATACACTACTGATCAAAATCTTAAGACCAGTCAAAAAATTGCAAGAATTTGCATTTTGCACTATTGGATCTTAAGAAGGTTCTAAGTAGAGCTTCACAATGTTAAATGAAAAAAATCAGTGCAAGAGACAAGAACTTTTGAGCAGGGAATTTTCTGCAAACTGCATTTACACTCAAACATGATTTTTTCAGCTGATCAAAAGTTTAAGACCATAGTCTTTAAAAGCCAAAAGCTGTGCAAAAATCTGGATTCCATGTCA
>NC_051445.1:30405721-30410344 GCF_001649575.2 Kryptolebias marmoratus
GGGGGTTTTCGGGTTTTTTTGAGCTATGGTCTTAAACTTTTGATCAGCTGAAAAAATCATGTTTGAGTGTAAATCCAGTTTTCAGTTAATTCCCCGCTCAAAAGTTTTTGTCTCTTATGCTGATTTCTTCTTTTAACATTGTGAAGCTCTACTTAGAACCTTCTTAAGATCCAATAGTGCAAAATGCAAATTCTTGCAGTTTTTTAACTGGTCTTAAGATTTTGATCAGGAGTGTATCTTGATTCACCATGGCAACCGTTTCTGAAAACCAAGCAAGCTGAGTACACAGATAAACAAAACTCTTTAGTCTGTCCTATCAAAAAAATTCTATTATACATTATACACTGCCTGGCCAAAAAAAAAGTCACCACCAAAAATAAAAGGTTACATACTCTAATATTTTGTTGGACCGCCTTTAGCTTTGATTACGACATGCATTGGCAGTGGCATTGTTTTGATAAGCTTCTGCAATGTTACAAGATTTATTACCATCCAGTGTTGCATTATGTTTCACCAAGATCTTGCATTGATAATGGTAGAGTCTGACCGCTGCGCAAGGCCTTCTCCAGCACATCCCACAGATTCTCAATGGGGTTAAGGTCTGGACTCTGTGATGGCCAATCCATGTGTGAAAATTATGTCTCATGCTCTTTCATAATTCGAGCCCGAAGAATCCTGGCATCGTCATCTTGGAATATGCCCGTGCCATCAGGGAAGAAAAAATCCATTGATGGAAAACCTGGTCATTCAGTACATTCAGGTAGTCAGCTGACCTCATTTTTTGAGCACATACTTTTGCTGAACCTAGACCTGACCAACTGCAGCAACCCCAGATCATAGCACTGCCCCCACAGGCTTGTACAGTAGGCAACACTTCACCTGCCTCTCTTCTTACCCTGATGCTCCCATCACTCTGGAACAGGGTAAATCTGGACTCATCAGACCACATGACCTTCTTCCATTGCTCCAGCATCCAATCTTTAGGCTCCCTAGCAAATTAAAGCCTTGTTTTCCAGTTAGGCTCACTGATTAGTGGTTTTCTTAAGGCTACACAGCTGTTCAGTCTCAATCCCTTCAGTTCCCTTTGCATTGTGTGTGTGGAAATGCTCTTACTTTCACTATTAAACGTAGCTCGAAGTTCTATTGTTGTTTTTCTTTTGGTGAAAGGGAGCATTTGATTTCACCAAACGTTTAAGTGATCGCCATTCAGGATTTTTTTCCAGCCACATTTCTTCCTCGAAGACGATGGGTCCCCACTATCCTTCCAGTTTTTAATAATTTGTTGGACAGTTCTTAACTCAATTTTAGTAGTTTCTGCAATCTCTTTAGATGTTTTCTCTGCTTGATGCATGACAATGATTTGACCCTTCTCAAACAGACTGACATCTTTTCCACAACCACGGGATGTGTCTTTTAACTTGGTTGTTTAAGAAATGAGAAGCAACTCATTGCACTAGTTGGAGTTAAATAACTTATTGCCAGCTGAAACATAATCACCCATGCAGTAATTATCCAATAGGAGGCTTGTACCTATTTGCTTAGGTAAAGATATTGTGTTATTGGCCATTATTACATTATCGGTTAGTACAGGTGTCTTCCTGGACTCCTTTTGAGACAGGGAACTAAGGGGTTTTCTCCTGGAACCCCTCAGATATGAAAGGCAGAGACCTGGACCTTATTGCACACAAGAGAGTTTGAAGCATCCATAGAGGCAACCTTAGTTAGAGGCATCAACCCTTTCAAAGATGTGGAGCTGAGGCAAGGTGTTGACCCTCTCAGAGGCTGAAGATGGCACGGAGATGTTAGCATCTGGCAGGATCCTATCAGAGATGTGAGGCATTGGCATTTGGGCAGCTGGTGGGCTCTGTAGCAGCTTCAGTACAGCCTGTGTGCTCTGTTGCACCCTTGGATATAGGATCTCTCTCAGGTTAGTAGTGGCATGAAACCAAGTAGTGAAGACGGCGTGGAGCTTGGGAGCAGAGATGGCGTGGAGCTCAGGAGCAGAGACGGTGAGGGAGGTGGCTTGAATGAGCAGAGGAAAACTCTGGTTGAGAAGATGCAACAGATAGAGGATCTGGTAGAGCAATGGAGCAAGGTGGTGACAGCAGAGAGATTTTGAGTTATTGGACTCAGGAGAGTGGCAGGACTGAAGAGTGTGGTAGGATTCTGGAGCGTGTCGGAACTCTGGAGCATGATGGGGCTCTGGGGTGTGGCTGGACTCTGGAGAAGGGTTTTAGGCAGAAAAACTGACCAGATGAGTTTTCAGGAATCTGATTTTGAAGAATAAACTCCTGAGTTCAGGAATGTGTAAACAACTGGATCTTAAAGAAAAAATATTTTCGATATTGGTGTAACTCATCTTCTGATATTGTCGATTGGTATTCTGGAAAAAAGCAGCCTCCGAAGTTGATCATCCATGGTGAAAAGTTTCATGAGTGAGCATGCTGGTGACAAGCAAAGAACCCAGGATCGTGACATCTACAAAATACAACTCAAATGATTAATGTATTATTTTTACAGAAACAACAGATCCACTGATGTCCTGTTTGATGCTCACTGACAGCCCCCTGTGTGATATAGCTGTGTGTGTATCTGTGTTCAGCAGTGGTAATTGACAAAACAGTTTGGGATTAACAAAGGTCTGAGAGCTGACCACTTACAGTCCAAATGATTTTATAACAAGTCTAAACAGTCTCTCAGTGTCACCAGCAGATTTTTTGTGTGTTTACATTGTGTTTCCAGGATATTTTTATGTACAGTAAAATCATACTTTTCATCACTTTGCACAGAAATTTCCTGCACCAAGCAAATTGCTTTCTTAAAGGAAGTGCCTTGCTATCTGCTGACTAGAAACTAAAAACCACTTCAGGCATCTGTTGGAAATGCTGATCCAAAAGGATCTGTGGGTGTGGGGATTTTATTTATTTTTTTGACTCCTGCTGTTGTCTTTTTATCTTCACTATAGGTCTACAGGTGTGAGCACTCTGCTGTGTGTTTTGCGGGGTTTTGTCACAGGTCTCCGTGTCTGAACTCTGATACTTCTGATCTGACTCGGGTGTGGGGGGGGGGGATCATCTAACACATCCACAGTATCTCACTGTAAGTCCTGATCACCCGATTCTTCAAAGTGTGTGTGGTTGTGTGTGATTTCATACATCCATATGGTGGGTGGGGAACTGCTTTGATTTCCCAAGATACCTCAGTCAAGCCTCGTCGCTTCCAGACAGCAAACTCTACTTAAAGAGCAAGGAAAAGGGAGGGAGGAGGAAAGATGTGGAGAAAAGAGTCATAACATCCATGTGTGTTCGTGAGACAGAGTGAGATACATTGCAGAAGATGATAAGACAGATGTCATTTGGGAAAAAATGCATAAAAGCATCAGGAAGCTTTAAAGAGCAGGGAGCAAAAAAAAAAAAAAAAGGAGGAATATTCTCTTTGAATTAAACATGATGATAAACGGCATTGTGGATAGACAACTTACCCCGAGTTAGTCTCAGTTCACTTCAGAGAACATTATCACTTTTGAGTCCAAGTTTGGAAAAATACTTTGCCTTTCCCCCACTTCTTCATTTTTGCCCACTGTTGAAAAGCAAAAGATTAACAATGGTTTTGCTCATTTCTCTGTGTGTGTGTTTGTCTGTTAGCAAAATACCTCATGAACTACCAGACAGATTTTAATGAAACTTGCTGAGCTGCTCCAAATTTTAAACCAATATTTAAACAGTTGACTAATTTATACCTGGCTGTTGTGACCATCTTGAATTAGGTTGGCTCTTAAAGTTAATAACTTGTCGACGTACTGACTTTTGGAACCAACCTAATTCAAGATGGCCACCACAGCCAGCTGTAATTTGTTTTTGTTTTTTTTAATTTTAAATAAAAATGTGGTGTAATATTAGCTGAGTCTTTCATAATACATACTTCATGTGCTACTCATTGTGTGAAGCTTTTGCTTAAAATTTCTCATTATCTGTTGGTGCCAATCTTGTGTCTATTAGCAAAATATCTCACGAACAACTGGATGTATTTTAGTGAAACTCTCAGAAAGTAATCATTGAATTTACATCAGCAAATGATAAAACCTTTGGAGTCAAATCCAATTCAAGATGGCCACAACAGCTAACTGACATTAGCCAACACAGAAATGGCTATAATTCAGTCAATTTACACATATTGTGCTTAAGTGTTAGTGGCTGAGAATCATTTACAACCAGGGGTGGAAATTAGCACCCGCCACCCGCCAAATGCAGGTAAATATTTAAAGTGGGTGAATTTGATCAACACACACGCCACTGTGGCGGGTTGGCAATTTGAACAGAAAAGGTGTTATTTGTCCTCCTGACATATAGGGGGAAGTAATGTGCTCGAGTTGCTACTGTTACGTCGAGCCGCGTTCCCCCATCAGATACGGTTCCCCCGCGTCTCCGCGCGTTCATGTTCAACACACGTAACCGCTGCGCTGTGCTCGCGCTGCAAGAGAACTACGGAGACCGTGAAAGGTCAAACAACTTGTTTTGGCGAAGTTAACCCACTGTTTTGCTAGCGTGATATATAGACAGACATACTCTGTTATGGACAATATAGACTGTGTGGACAAAAACAATTAATAATTAAAATAAATAA
>NC_051445.1:30410965-30426780 GCF_001649575.2 Kryptolebias marmoratus
TTTGTCACAACAAAAAATAGTGGCTGGTAAAATATTTGAGTGGCTGGTAAAAAATCTTGTCCACCAGCCACTATGGCTGGTGGACAAAATTTTTAATTTCCACCCCTGTTTACAACACATACTTTGAGTGTGACATGTTGCAGGAGATCAACCTATTTTCAGTGTTTGGCAAGAATGGTTACAACTCTGTCATTTTTCAACATAAGATGATCTTAGTTTAAAACTCTGGCATAAAAGGCAGCAAGCAACATGCATTTCTTTAAGGAAGGCTAGGCTTTGAAATAATTTACCTAAATAAATAAAGTACCAAATGTTTTTTTTTTTTTTTACTTGTTAAATCAAGTTATTTTCTCCTCACTCAGATGGGAATATCTGATTATACAGTATGTCACATCATATTTATGAAGAAACATAAAAAATTTAAATCTCGTTGACCTGAGCAGAACCTCACCTCGAGTTGTCTTATTCACCAGGAGCAAAACTGACCACTGCCCAGAATTAATCATTCAAGACTTGAAATTTGCTGGAACAATTTTATCTTGCTCTTGCTTAGTCTTCTTAGAAAATTTAAATTAAGCAACTAGCATTTCTTGAAAGAATGCATAGTGCCCTCCGACTATTATGGCAGACTTTTACACTAAGATCATATTATGTTGAGAAATAATAGGCTTGTAGCAACATTGGTTGAGTTTTGAAAACAACATTATGTGTAGTCTTGTATAAGATTGTGTGATGTCACTCACAGAGTATATGAGCTGTACACTCAGCTATTACCACACCAAAGTTTGGCTCAGTATCTTTAAGATTGACTGAATTATAGTAGTTTATATGTTGCCTAATTTTGATTAGCTGTGGTAGCCATCTTGAATTAGGTTGACTCCAAATGTTAATGAGTTGTAGATATACATTCAATGATTACTTTTGGAGAGCTTCACTAAAGTCTGTTCAATGGTTCATGAGATATTTTGCTTACAGACAAACAGTGTTGGTTTTACCAATTAATGCTAAAGTGTTAAGCAAAGATGTTACACAAAGTGTAGTGCTCAGAATATGTGTTGTGAATTACTCTCAGCCACTACCACACATAAGTTTGGCTCAATATCTGTAAAATTATATACTTAAGGCATTTTTGTTTTCTAAGGTCACTTAGCTGTGCCAGCCATCTTGAGTTGGGTAGACTCTAAAGATAATCACTTGTAAATGTGTACACAGTGAGTAATTTCTGAACTTTACAGAACAGACAAACATACACACGCACACACAGAGACAGTGTAGAGGGTGATAAGTCAGTGGTCCTGTTCAGTGACTTAGCCTGTTTGTGCTAGTACACTTTAAAATATATATATTTTGAAGTCCCTGTAAGGGAAATGTGCTTGTGCTCTTTTTTCACTGAGGCAAATGGGTGCTGTGGCTCCACTGAGAGACGTGAGTGTTGGCAGGTGTCCCATACTGAAGAGTGTGAGACAGAGTGTGTCAGAGAGAAGGAAAAAACAAAAACAGGCCAGATAAGCGTCTGCATCATCCAGAGAAATAAAACTAAGCATGAAGGGCAAGCAGGCTGGCTCCAGTTCTGATCCCACAGAAGAGAATACTCAGGAAAAAAAAAAAAAACAAGTCAAAGAAGCACTAGATAACATTTATGTCTTTAAGCACATAAAAGAACAATCGTTTTGTCAGGGTTTCAAGTCAACTTATACCTTGTACTTTTGCAACTTTGGTCATATTGTACCCATACTTTTTGGGTACAAAAAAAAAAGCCACAAGTCATTTTGTAAATGCCTTGGTCTTGCTTTATACTAACCTTTGTAGCTGACCCAGCATAGGTGATTTAATCAACTTGACAAGGCCAGACGTGAGTGGAGTCAAAACGAGCAGACACTGAAAAAGGTTTAACCTTTTTTTAGAAAACCCCAGACTAGTTGGAACGATAGTTCCGGAAGTGACACTCACGGACTGGAGCAGGACTTTGCTGGAACCAGGTAAGACATCCGGGAGCTGTGAGTTGGGAGCAGCGTCGGTCTTCAGTGTGGGGCTGAGGCGCTGAGACAAGTCTGGGGACAGGCAAGGGGTCAGAGCCATGGAGACAGAGAGTTGCAACCAGATCCAGAAGGGGAGAATCCTGGGGGCAAAGTCCAGAGTCCAGAAGAGAGGTCGTTCACCAGGTATCAGAGTCCGAGACAGTATCCGATAAGTGGCAGACGAGAGACGAGAGTCAGGCGTGGGGTTGTGGGTATCAAGGCAGGCATGGACTGTGAGGAATCGCTGGACATCTACTAGGTGAATACCATTCAATAATCTGGCACTGGCTTGGAGTAGAGAGTGAGCTTATGTACTGTGGGATCCAGGTGGAGATGATCAGGCTGATTACGGGAGGCGTGGAACCAAGAGGCGTGGCAGAGAGGCTGTGGAAAGTTACTGAGAGTAGTGAACTGTGAGCAAGAGGCGTAGCAGGAACAGCAGACTGTGACACAACTGACCAGTTTTATTATTATTATTATTATTATTATTATTATTATTATCAGTATATAGTTTGTGAGGTTAGTCACAGGCATTCTGGGTTGTACTCTTGATCGCAATTCAAAATTCAAAATTGTAAATCAGATATTTAAAGGATAGTCTGGTGAGTTTTGAAGTGATGTTCTGCCAAATAGTTGTTAGGAAGTAATACCTTATCAGTGGTGATATCAATCAAAAAGCAGGGAGTTTGGCGAAAAGGGCAGTCTTCCTCCTGGCTAGCCAAACAAGGGCTCAATGTTTTTTTAGGATTATAAAATATTTTTTTTCTTAAAAATTGCCATATCAGTGTGAAGGACTGCTACATTAGGTAGTATTAAACTTCCACACTTTTTCATGACAATGTTTGTTAAGATTGCCACAATTTTCTCAACTGAACAATGTTATTGTGCAAAATTATGTATGCAAAGCAGACTGTAAATGTCAGTGTCCGGTCACTGCTAAATGTATCAGTCAGCTAAGAGTCAAATAAACCTTTTGACTAACTAAATTTTCCGATCAGGTAGATTGATTCATTTGAGAGTCTGTGACTGGCACATGTATTTTACACACCACAACTAAGTGATTAGGTGTGTACATGTAACAGTTTTACAACCAGTTGGTAGAAACTGATAACAGCTAATTATGAGGTTGGCATACGACTTGGTGTAGAAACCTAAAACCTAAAAATTTAAATTTAAACGAGTCACCATTAGATTTTCTTGTCACTCACAATTTAAGAATTTTTCAATGCAATGTAGTCATTGCACAACAACTGTTTGAGGCATACTTTTTAGTTTTTTTCTATCTCTATTTGTGCCATTGTGAGCTGTCCTTGCCCTAAAAATATCAGCTTCAGTCTGCCCCTCTGTTAACAAAAAAGTAGGGAATCAATATGGCAACCAAGTTACTCAGCAGATTACGAGTCCACTGGCTTAAAGATCAGAAATGTTTTTTTCTTTTTTATATTTAGCCATATGGCTGACCCCATGAAGCCTATATATATCTTCAAATATCATGTCATCTCTGATTCAACCTTTTATTAACACTCACAATGGGGAAGCAATAATGTCTTTGCCCATGTGTGTGTGTTTGTGTGTGTGTGTTTGTTTGTCTGTACTGTTAGCAAAATCTCATGAATCAATAAACACATTTTATTGAAGTGTTTAGAAAGTAATCATTGGTAGTACAGCTAGAACTGATTATTTTTTGAAGTCAACGTGATTTAAGATAGCTACCAAAACAAAGAAAACTTACTTATACAAAAATGGCTAGAAGTCAGTCAGATTTACAGATCTCAACCTACAATTTGATGTGGTAGTAGCTGAGGTTTAACTTAAAACTTATACTTTGAGTGTGAATTTATTGTGTAACATCCATATTTAAAATGTGTCTGTCTTTTAGCAAAATATATTATTAACTACTTGATAGATTTTATTAAGATTTTCAGGAAATGATCATTGGATGTACATCTACAACTGATTAGGATTTGAAACCAATCCAAATCAAGATGGCCGCCACAGCCAGCATAGCTAAGAAAACATAAATGGCTATAATACAAGAAATCTGACGGATATTGTGCTAAAGTTTGGTGTGGTAGTAGCTAAGAGTCATCCACAACTTATACTCTAAGTGCTACTTATTCATTGAGATCTTGGCCTAAAAGTTTTACATTAACTGCACAAGCATTATGCACTCTTTCAAGGAATGCTAGGCCTTTCATATTTTGAAACGGTATTGCCTGTGTGTTTGTTTGACTGTGTGTTAACATAATATATTTTTAACCAATAGGTAATTTTTTTGAAACTCTCAGAATGTAACCATTGCTGGTATGTTTTTAACTGATTATTTTTGTAGTCAAACCGATCCAAGATGGTCACCACAGCTACCTTAGTGAACACAAAAACAACTATAAAACAGGGAATTCTAAAGAATTTGCACTAAATTTTGGGGTTGTGGTAGTACGTGTTAGTTTACCCACCAAGTGTCAGCTAACATTTTTTCTAGTTTTAATTACTTTCTTTCCTCTGTTTCACTTTTTTTTACTTGCTGTCTTGCCTCATCTTTCTGTGCCTCTTTCTTTGTAAGCTGAACCTCTGGAGGATGAGAGGCTAAAAAAGGAAGCAGACAGTTTGCCCCATGGCTCTTTTCTCTTTTAATAGGCCTGGTATTCCTGGTGGAACAGGCAGTGGTTCACCTTGATGTCACATATCAACGACAGGCTCAGAGCTGGCCTCTCTTCTCATGCTCACAGTTAAAAAGGGATGAAGGTTCCAGAGGGAGCGAAGCAGTATCTTTGACCTTCTTATCTGTCAGACATAATGTGAAGTGACACAGTGTGAGTCATTTTATTTGATTGTGTACTCAATATGTTCTTTTAGTCTATTGTTGAGGCATGTATGAGACGAGCACAGATTTTACAATGACTCTTCAACTCACACCTGTCACCTTTCATAACAAAGATTTAAAGTTTTAAACTAAAAAATATATTATGTTGAGAAATCTTTGACCTATGGCTGTTTTGGTTAAACCTTAAAAATAATGTCATGCACAGTCTCATGCAATATTGTAAGATGTCACAAACACAGCAACTACATCAAATTTTAGCTCAGTATCTGTAAACTTGATTGAGTTAGAGACATTTTGTTAGCTAATACTGATTAACTGTAGTAGCCATCTGGAATTGGGTTGTTTACAAAAGTGAATCAGTTGTAGATGTTCAGCCAATGATTACAAACAGGGTCAACTCTAACAGTTAATGTAAAGTTAAAAAAAAGATGTTGTTTAGAGTATGAAATTTTAATGACTCTTAACAACTAATACACCAAATTATAACACAATATGAAAAAAAAATCCTGAACTACAGCTGTTTTTGTGTCTGCTAAAGTCATTTAGCTGTGGTGGCCATCCTGAAGTGGATTAGTTTCAAAAGTTAATCAGTTGTAGAAATACATACATTGGTTAATAAGATTCTTTGCTAACAGACAGAATTAACTGAAACAGTTAATGATAAATTTTAAAGATAGATTTTGCACAGTCTGTTAGTGTTGACGATCAGTCTTTGCTACTACCACATCAAATCTTAAGTCAGTATTTGTAAAATTAATCAAGTTATAGCCTTTTTTGGTGTTTTTATGATAAGTTTGTTGTGGCAGCCATTTTGAATTGAGTTGACTCCAAAAGTTAATCAACTGTATATGTAGATGTAATAACTTTCTACAAGTTTCATTTAAATCTGTCCAGTTATTCTTGAGACATTTTGCTAACAGACACTTTGCCTTTTATTAGCAGGCAATAAAAATGTATGTTACAAATGTAGAAATACTGTACATTACTGCATATACCTGCATGTGGCTGTGCAAGTATTTATAATTAAATCTGTAGGTATTTACATGGAAGCATTAGGTACAGAAAATATGTACTAAATGGTTTATATTTATTTGCACTGCAGCAAGAAAATAGCTATAATTGTAGTTAAGCAGTAAATGTTTTGGTTTGGTGTAGAGCAGCTGTAGCACGAGGGAATAAATCCTTGGTCTGGTTGTGTGGGTGCAGAAATCTTTCTAACTTCTTCCTGATGGCAGCAGCTCAAAAGGGGTGGCATATATGTGTAAGGTCCTTACAGAGTCTGGCTCATTTTCTGAGATCCCTTCCAGTACTGGGAGTTGAGTTTCAATAATAGTTTGTACCTTGGCAACAACACACAAGAGTGCTTTTCTGCCAGCTGCAACATAGCTGACGTAGTGCTGCAGAACCTGAGGATGCTCTCAATGTAGCAACGGTAAAATGTTACTAGCATCTCTTTCATCAGTCCAGCTTTTCTCAGGGTCCTTAAGAAAAACAGCTGTTGTTGTGCCCTTTTTTGTGTCGTGATGTTTGTAGTCCATGTAAGGTTTTCTGAGATGTGTACTACCATGAACCTGATCCTGGACACACTACCCTTTCTCCACTGATGAAAACTGAACTGTAGACCTCAGTCTAGGATCTTTATCTTTTGAAGTTGACTGTCTTTGCAGTGTCCAGGGACAAGATATTCTCTGAGCACCAGTTCACTAGGTTTTGTATTGATGTTCTGTAGGCTGTAATCAGTTCAGCTAATAATTCATCCCTCCCTTATGAATCCATAAGACATTTAAAATTAGACTAAAGCTAATAGGGAATCATTTTTACAATCTAATTCATATTTATATTTTTAACATCAACTAAACACCAATGATGTGAACAGAAACCAGTTGCATAGATTTAGTGTTTTTTAACAGTATTCTAAAATTATATTTATTGTTGAACATCTATTGTTTAGTCAGTTTCTGACTAATTTTTTAAGCAGTTGTTGCTCGAAGATGGCATAGATTGTGACTAAATTAATCTTAACCTTTCACCATCATCACCTTATGTTTTCATTCTCTCTTCATTCTTTTATTCTGCCTTTTTTTCTTCCTCTGTTTTTCAGTTTTTTACCATTTGAACAAACACTTCACCAGGAGGCCAATCGATGGCAAATGTCCATGGCTAAATCAAATTACTTCTTCTCAATTTATAGCCCAGGAAAAAAAGGAGAGAATAGGAAAGTATAACAGTGTTATTTCCAGGGTCAGTGATAGTCTGGGGAAGGTCTCTTGGGCGGCAGTGGCTCAGGAGGTAGGGGTTTGTCTTGTGATCGCTCCGGCTGTCTCAGCTGTTGTGTCCTTGGATAAGACACTTCACCCGCCTTGTGGTGGTGGTCAGAAGGCTCGGTGGCGCTGGTGTGATGGCAGCCTCACTTCTGTCAGCCCGCTCCAGGGCAGCTGTGGCTACAATGTAGCTTACCACCATCAGTGTGTGGATGAATGATTGTAGTGTAAAGCTTTTTTTGGGGTCCTTGGACTAGATAAAGCGCTATATAAGTGCAAGCCATTTACCATTTACCATCTCTTTCTGGAGGAACACACAGCAATGAGAAGAGCTTCAACTGAGTTAGAACACTGCTGTCAGTGCTGGGTTATATCACTGTTGTGTCTGATGGTAGTAAAGGAGGGCTTCCCAAACTTAAGTTATTAGGTCCAAATTATATTTTTAGATGAAGTCAAAGGTCTGGAAAAACCAGTGATAAGCAAATCCTTTTTATTAAATTCAATTGCAACTTACAACCAAGAGGAATTCCTTTGTTTGCCTACAACTGTTTGCTTGTAAACCTAAAATGCTTTAACTTTTGCCAATTAAAGCTGATTGTGTACTGTAGTTGTATCAAAATTGTTTTAACTTAAACTTGAATAACTTAATTACTTTTCATGCCAAAAGAAATAAAATGCTTTGTTTTCACACAATAACGTTTTTGTCTTTTAGCTTCTCCCTTCAGGAGTCACCACAGCGGATCATCTGCCTCCATCTCAATCAATTTTTGCTTCTTCTATTGTTACACCAACCATCTCTGTTCTCTTATATTCATGAGTTTTCGTTAGTGTATTCTTCTTCTCCTGCTTGGTGCCTTCATCTCCAACATCCTTTGCCCAGTTTATATACTCTCTCACCTCACCATGTCTAAACTGGTCTAAGCCTCTGTTAGAAAAGTTTGTGAACCTGGCTCATGAAGGACACAAGGGCACTGTTTGCACTAAACAATGCCTCACAGAATTTTACTAGTGGCCACATATGGACAGCCCTGTCATCATGCACCGCCAGTGTTTCACCTGCACCATTACAACCTGTCATGTTTCTATAGGGTTCATTTCAACACATTGCTGTCAACATTGTGGATCCATTTGAACGTGGAACTTATGACTGCATGTCTGCCTTTACATTTGTTGATTATTTCAGTAAATGGCCTGAAGTAGCATTTACTCCTAATGCTACAACAAATACTGTCATGGCATTCCCAACTTAATTTGCTCGTGATGGTCATCCTTGCATCATGAATACTGATAATGGACCACAGTTTACAACTTCTGCTTTTGCTGTTTTCATGAGTGAATGTGGCATTAAGAACATCAGAACAAGTGAAGTGAAGTGTGAAGTGAAATTTATTTATATAGCACTTTTCAGCAAGGCGATTCAAAGTGCTTTACAACACAGAAACAACAATCAGGTACAGAAACAAATACAGATAAAAACATCAAAATCAAATATAGAAATACAGAAAAAAAACAATCATGTATAATCTAAATGAAATATGAGATAATCTAAATAAAGTCATGAAACTAAACATATCTAAACATGAGCTAAGATAGTCAAAATAGTAGCTAAGAGAATCTGAATGAAGTCATGATAAAGTTAAAACTGAACCAAACAACAATCAGGAATCTAACAATATCTACAATATGAGCTAAGATAAACTAAACTAAACTAAGTGTAAAGGAAGGCTAAATAACATAACATAAACTGAAACATGATAATGCTAAACTAAAGGTACAACATGGCTAACTAACTGTACTAAGGTCCGCTAAACAGCCAACATAAGAATTGCTAAGATAACTAAACTAAGGTAGTGAAGGAAGGGAGAGACTGGGGTGACAGCAGAAGGTGTACGTTTGTGTGTGTGTGTTTGTAGAGGTCCATGAATCACATCACAGAGGCCATTGTCTCTGATAATATGATGGAATGTTTATTGGTAATTGTTTTGCAAAAGACCTGCAGGTGGCCGATTGCTACTCTTAAACCAGGCACACGTGGGACAAGCTGTCACAAATACCCTCACATCAGCCGACAGAGAAGGCCACCAAAAGTACCTAGCAGTTATGTTCAGCATACAGTTAATTCCCAAATGACAAGAAAACTGGCTGGAATGAAGCCAGTCCAAAACTCTAGCTCTGACGGATCTAGGTACATACGTCTTTCCACGGGGTCCTCCTCCTGGATCTGGTTCTGTCTGCTGAGCGTTCATAATCTCCTTCTCAATGGCCCAGGTAAGAGAGCTGACGAACATGGTGGCCAGGATTATAGGTTCCTCGCTGCTAGAGGTCTCAGAGTTGGACCATAATCTGGATGGCGTCGGGCTTGACGTTTTTGGAGGCGGGCCTGTAGGTAATGGAGAAGTTAAATTTACCAAAAAACAAAGACCATCTGGCTTGCCGGGGATTGAGCCTCTTGGTGGTCTGGAGGTAGGCGAGGTTCTTATGGTCCGTCTAGATCAGAAACGGAGTCTCGGTGCCCTCCAGCCAGTGCCGCCACTCCTCCAGGGCCAACTTGATGGCCAACAGTTCTCTGTTACTGACATCATAATTGCGTTCTGCAGGAGATAGTCAGCGAGAGAAGTAAGCGCATGGATCTTGTTGTGAATCTTGTTGTCAGTGGATGCTCTCTGAGAGAGGATGGCCCCTACGCCTGAATCCCTAAAACCTCTGGAGTTGCCGTCGGTCGGTGGGAACTGGCCATTCAGCCACAACTCTAGTTTTTTTCAGGGTCCGTCTTATAATATCCCTGGCCAAAAATGAAACCCAGGAAGGATACGGAGGGTACATTGAATTCACATTTCTCGGCCTTTACGAATAACTGGTTCTTGTAAAGACGTTGGAGGACTGCCCGCACCTGCTGCTGATGTTGAGTGGAGTCCTGGGATAAACCAGAATGTCATCCAGGTAGACAAAAACAAATATATTTAAAAAATAATGTTGTACATCCTTCATTAAGGATTGAAAAACTGCAGGGGCATTAGTGAGTTCGAAAGGCATTACCAAGTACTCAAAGTCGCCTAGGGGGGTCTTGAATGCCTTCTTCCAATCGTCCCCCTCCCTTATTCTTACCAGGTGGTAAGCATTTCGGAGGTCCAGCTTGGTGAAGATGGTAGCCGAATGGAGTTGCTGGTGAACGGAATCAATGAGAGGTAAAGGGTATTTGTTTCTAATAGTTATTTGATTGAGTCCTCAATAGTCGATACATATGTGAAGGCTTTTATCTTTCTTGGCAACAAAAAGGAACCCAGGACCGACGGGAGATGTGGAGGGGTGAATGATACCAGAAGCGAGTGACTCCTTGATGTAGCTCTTCATGGAGTCCCTTTCCGGTCCCAAGAGGTTAAATAGTCGACTTTAAGGAAGGGGGGCCCCTGATAGAAGCTCACTGGCACAATCATACGGTCTGTGTGGAGGTAGAGACAAGGCCTTGGTCTTGCTGAACACCTGGGCTAGGTTGTGGTACTCAGGAGGGACCTTACTTAGATCAGTCTTTTCAGGGGTCTCCCATTTCTGGTAGAAGGATGTTAGAGATACAGCTGTCAGGAAAAAGGCAAAGAGGAAGGGCAAAAAGGAGCTTTATGGTTGCCGTTAGAGAGGACATGGAGGTCATAGACAGAGGAAGCAGAAGACTGAGTTAGATGAAGGAGAATGACTTCCTGTGGTGACCCCTGAAGAAGGAACAGCAGAAAGAAGATTTTTTTTACATATACTGTGTAATATACTGTCTATGGAAGGTACTGTAAAAATAACAAGACGAAAAGGACAAGGATAGTAAATACAAGAAGAAGAACTGAATCCTTTCTGTAGACTGTTGACAAAGTGGAACTTCTACTTTGTGTCACATGAAACTACAAAACTGCAAAGGTGTGGGACAGTAAGTGTTGACTGGGAGTCAATTTTTGTCCAAATATGAGGACATTATTATTGGACATTTTCAAGGTCCAATGTCCAGTGAGAGACACTGGACATTGGACCTATGATATTTAAAACATATCACTGTTTATAAAAGTGTTGGTCCTTTTAACTATCCCCATTTACAATGGTTTTAATGTATTCTTGATGTATACTCTAGTTTTTTTTCTGCAGTGTTTATTTATTTGTATTGTTCACAGAGAAGTTTCATTAATTTTGGCCAAAGATTATTTGGTGAAGTAATAAAGGGTTTTTGGTCTTTTCTATTTAAAGACAATGTTATTGTTCATCAGCCTTGTCTGTTCATTAAAGTGATATAGGATACAAAGGTTTTGCTGGAGTTAAGAAACTAGGGTCTTCAACACAAACACAAAAATGCAATCTGTCTATTGTATTTTTATTGTTGTCTGTTATGCTTGTGGTCATAGGTTAGATTAGTTTTCCAAAGGTTGTGTTTAAGCTGTCACACAAATGTGGAAATTTAGGATTAATTAATTAATTAATTAATTAAATTAATTTATTAATTTTTTAATTTATTAATTTATTAATTTTTTAATTTATTAATTTAGGATCCATCCATCCATCCATCCATCCATCCATCCATCCATCCATCCATCCATCCATCCATCCATCCATCCATCCATCCATCCATCCATCCATCCATCCATCCATCCATCCATCCATCCATCCATCCATCCATCCATCCATCCATCCATCCATCCATCCATCCATCCTCTTATCTGGGGTCAGGTCGTGTGGGGAGCAGCCTAAGCAGAGAGGGCCAGACTTCCCTCTCCACAGCCACTTGGGCCAGCTCCTCTGGGGTAAACCCAAGCTGTTCCCAGGCCAACCGAGAAACATAGTCCCTCCATCGTGTCTCGGGTCTTCCCCTGGGCCTTGTCCCAGTGGGACATGCCCGGAACACCTCACCAGGGAGGCGTCCAGGGGACATTCTAATCACATTCCCAAGCCACCTTAACTGGCTCCTTTCGATGTGGAGAAGCAGCGGCTCTACTCTGAGCCCCTCCTGGATGACTGAGCTTCTTACCTTATCTCCAAGGGAGAGCCCAGACACCCTGCGGAGAAAACTCATTTCAACCGCTTGTATCTGCGATCTCATTCTTTCGGTCACTACCCAAAGCTCATGCCCATAGATGGAGGGTAGGAACATAGATTGACCAGTAAATTGCCTTTTGGCTCACCTCTCTTTTCACCACGACAGATCTGTACAGCGCCTGCATCACTGCAGATGAAGCAATGATCCACCTATCAATCTCCCGCTCCAGTTTTCCCTCAATGAACAAGAACCCGAGATATTTAAACTCTTCCACTTGGGGCAGAACCACTTCTCCAACCTGGAGAGGGCACTCTACCCGTTTTCGGCTCAAGACCATGGTCTTGGATTTGGAGACACTGATCCTCATCCCGGCCACTTCACACTTGGCTCCAAGCTGATCCAGCTAAAGCTGGAGATCACAACAATGTGAAGCCAATAGGACCACATTATCTGCAAAAAGCAGAGACTCGATCCTAAGGCCACCAAAATGGATTCCCTCAACACCTTGGCTGCGCCTAGAAATTCTGTCCATAAAAATTATGAACAGAATTGGTGACAAAGGGCAACCTTGGCGGAGTCCAACTCTCACCAGAAACAAGCCCGACTTACTGCCGGCAATGTGGACCAAGCTCTGGCACCGGTCGTACAAGGACCTGACAGCCCTTATCAGAGGGCCTGGTACCCCATACTCCCGGAGTACCCCCCACAGGACTCCCCAAGGGACACGGTCGAATGCTTTCTCCAAGTCCACAAAACACATGTAGACTGGTTGGTTGAACTCCCATGCACACTCCAGTACTATTCTGAGGGTGTAGAGCTGTTCCAGTGTTCCACAATCACAACGAAAACCACACTGCTCTTCCTGAATCTGAGATTCGACTATCCAATGGACCCTCCTCTTCAGAACCCCTGAATAGATCTTACCAGGGAGGCTTAGGAGTGTGATTCCTCTGTAGTTGGAACACACTCTACGGTCCCCTTTTTAAACAGGGGGACCACAACCTCGGTCTGCCAATCCAGGGGGACTGCCCCCGATGTCCACACAATATTACAGAGTCGTGTCAACCAAGACAGCCCCACAACATCCAGAGCCTTAAGAAACTCTGGGCGAACCTCGTCCACCTGTGGGGCCTTGCCACTAAGGAGCTTTTTAACCACCTTGTTGACCTCAACACCAGAGATTGGAGAGCCCGACCCAAGGACCCCAGGCTTTGCTTCCTCACCGGAAGACATGCTGGTGGGATTGAGGAGGTCTTCGAAGTATTCTGCCCACCGACCCCAGTGTATTATAAGCCTGGTGGGCTACCAGGCATTCCTGCCCCTGCCGCCAGGATAAGTTCCACTTGTTTTTTGTAAAATCTGTCATTTTTTATACACAGTTTTTTTCCACCTGTACCTCCAAAACCTCTACATTTCTCTACCTCTTTACACGGTAACACCTACTACAACATACAACATGTCACGGAGAAAGCGTCAAAAGTCATTGGTCTCCATTTTTTCGAACTCAGAGGAGCAGTGGTGCAGACGAGGAGTCTATTCATTTACCTGCTGACCAAGATGAGTGCACTGACATATGAAGCGCCAAAGCGTACAAAAGCTCTATGTACAGACTCATGCGTGAGATCGAATGAGCTTCGCATGACACCCAATTACCCCTGCGCGAGACCCAATGACTGGCACGCGTAAACGTACGACCTGCGCGCAAGACCGAATGATCTGCTTGCAAGAACATATGACCTGTGCAAGGCAGTGAAAGATATTTTTTTAAATAAAAAAAATCAAAAATCTATTTCAATGTAATGTAACGTCTTTATGGATCCCCTCTTTTCTTTGTTTATTCTGTTTAAGTCAGTAAAGACAAGACTGCTTCTTCTTGGTTTGATTAAACTAAAAGCAGCAATTCTCTTAAAACTTTTTTTGTGTACCACTTTTTTAAGGTCTTCATTGAAGTATGACGTGTAGGCAAAATGTGCTAAATATATTGTGCACATATTGGCTCGCTCCATCATCGAACAAGCATTGAGATGGCAGCACAAAAAAGCAAAAGTAAACAATAAATAATATTAATACATTACACTGTCTAAAATGAATTAACCAACCAATAATTAAAATGTAACATCTCTAATGTTTTTCATGTTCTAGGCTTGTCAATCAATTATCACATAATAAATAGCCATATTTTCAACTTTCCTGTCAACTTTAATCTTTTTTCTTTTTACTAAATCACGGTCGGCCGGCGATTGGCCGGTTCCACCTACCACCAGGCTTAGCCTCTTTTCTGGGGTAAACCCTGGACCCACAACATTCAGAGTTGAGGTCAGCAGCACACCATCCCCACCATAAACAGTTTTGATGGTGCACTGCTTCCTCTCCTGAGACGCGGAATGGTGGATCAGAATCACCTCAAAGCCGTATGGAAGTCGTTCTCCATGACCTCTCTGAACTCCTCCCACACCTGAGGTTTTGCCTCAGCGACCATCCGAGGAGCATTTCGCTTGGACTGCCGGCACTCATCAGCTGCTTCAGGAGTCCCACAGGCCAAAAAGACCCAATTGGACTCATTCTTCAGCCTGACAGCATCCCTCACCGCCTGCAGGTTTGAGGGTTGCCACCGCGACAGACACCGACAACCTTGTGGCCACAGCTCTGGTCAGCTGCCTCGACAATAGAGGCATGGAACATGGCCCACTCGAAGTCCCCTGACTTCCCCGGGACATGTTCAAAGCTCTGCCAGAGGTGGGAGTTGAAGCTCTGTCTCACAGGGGACTCCGCCACACATTTCCAGCAGGCCCTCACAATACGTTTGGGCCTGCCAGGTCTGACTGACATCCTCCTCCACCATCGGAGCCAACTCACCACCAGGTAGTGGTCAGTTGACAGCTCCGCCCCTCTCTTAACCCAAGTGTCCAAGACATGCGGCCGCAGATCAGATGAAACAACAACAAAGTCAATCATCGAACTGCGGCCTAAAGTGTCCTGGTGCCAAGAGCACATATGAACACCCTTATGCCTGAACATGTTGTTCATTATGGCAATCCATGACGAGCACAGAAGTCCAATAACAAAATACCACTCGGGTTCAGATCAGTTGGCCATTCCTCTCAACCACACCTCTCCAGGTCTCACTGTCATTGCCCACGTGAGTACTGAAGTCCCCCAGTAGAACAAGGCCCATTAGGAGCACTCTCTAGCACCCTCTCTAAGTACTCTAAAAAGGGTAGGTAATCTGAACTGCTGTTAGGCGTATAAGCACAAACAACAGTCAGAACCCGTCCCCCCACCAGGGACGTGCGGTCAGGGGAGGCAGGTGAGGCAGAGCCTCCCCTGTCATTATGACAAGAAAAAAAATAATCGTAACATAAAATGAATATTATTTGTCCACTGATCTTTATGTATGAGTAATTTTTGAACATTTTTATGGTCTAAATCGCATTTTTATAGTCAAAATTGCTGAAATTGCATATTTCCTGTTCAAATACGGGGGTGAAACGCGAGGTGCGGCAGCAGCGAGCCGAGCTTCACCTCTGATTGCGCAATCCATCACAAACTGGGCTGATACATGCAATTGGCCCATGCCTGTTGCCGTACTGCTGCATGTCGCCAATATAATGGTTTATATAGCCTGATTTTCCACAGTCTGGCTAATGTCTTTAACCATTTACGTTTAATGTTTGTTAGTGACATATTTAGTTTTGCTGATGGGACAT
>NC_051445.1:30427191-30443560 GCF_001649575.2 Kryptolebias marmoratus
GAGAGAGAGAGAGAGAGAGAGAGAGTGTGTGTGTGTGTGTGTGTGTGAAGAACGCTGATGAGATATGAAATAACCAGTAGCCAATTGAATAAGCTACCCTTTTGGATTTATATATTTGTAAATCTGACTCTCATTGCCTCACCAACCATGAACCTCACCGCACGTCACTGCCCCCCACATATAGGCGGAGGGAGGCTACCCTCTCGTTCACCGGGGTAAACTTTAACGTACAGGCACCAAGATGGGAGGCAACAAGTATGCCCACTCTGGCCCGGCGCCTCTCAACAGGGGCAACTCCAGATTGAAAGAGTGTCCAAACCCTCTCAAGAACTCTGGTTCCAGAGCCAGAGCTGTGCGTTGAGGTGAGTCCGACTAATTCTAGCCGGAACCTCTCAACCTCACACACCAGCTCAGGCTCCTTCCCCACCAGAGAGGTGACATTCCATGTCCCAAGAGCCAGCTTCTGTAGCCAAGGATCAGACCGCCAAGGTCTGATCCTTCGGCCACTACCCGTTCCACATTCCACCAGAACCCTTTGGCCCCTTTCCATGGTGAGCCCATGGATGAAAGCCATCTCTTTTTGCAAAACCTGCCTTCTTTATTTACAGAATCATTTATCATTCAAACTTTAAATGTTGCATTTGTTGCATTATTTATCATGAGAGAGGAAAAAAGTAATACAAGTTACATGAAGATATTTTAGTTACAAGTTGTTGTTTTTTTAAGAAGTTTGCCAAATTTCAACTAATTGAGCTTTTACAAATTAAAAATTTATTTTTTTCTGTTAGTACATCTTAAACCTGAGGAAAGCAGTGGTTTTAACACTTTTTTTCATTTTTCATTTTAGATGGAAAAAATAACAAATATTATTTACACTATAACACTTTTCTAGTGTTTTCATTGACTTAAAATGCTTACAGCATAAAGCAAACAAAACATTTACATCTTGCTCATTTAGTGCTTCATGTAGTTATCACCAGTTGCTGAAAGGTGAAGTCAATAATTTTTGCCACACACGCCATTCTGTGTGTACACGCGTGTTCATTTGACCATTAGAATAGTTCTTATGAACCACTGAGGGTATTTTATTTAATCTCTCAGAAAGTAATCATTGGTTTTCCAGCTAAAATTTTATTAATTTTTGGAGTCAACTAAATTTAAGATGGCTGCCACAGCCAATTGGCCTTATAAAACACAAACATGCCTATAACTCTATCAATTTTACAGACATTGACCTAAATTATGGTGTGGAAGTAGCTGAGACTGATCCCTAACACATATTCTAAGCACAACATTGTTTGAAACTTTTGTTTACAATTTTTCCATTACCTATTTGCATTTGACTTTGTCTGTCTGTTAGAAAAGCATTTCATGAACCACTGAATGGATTGTAATGAAACTTTGAAAAAGTAATTGGATATACACCTACATCTTATTAACTTTGGAAGTCAGTCCAATTCAAGATGGCCACCACAAATAATCACCATTTGCCAACACAACACAAAAATTGCAATAACTACTATAATATGTAGTCGGGAAGACTCATTTACAACACATGCTGAGTGTGACATCTCACAATACTGCATGAAATTGCTCATAATGTTATTTTCAAGGTTTGACAAACACAGCTACAACTTTATCATTGATCATAAGATAATCTTAGTTAAAAACAATGGAATGAAAAACATCGGGCCATATACATTCCTTGTGTTTTATTGTACATGATTTTATTCTTCACAGTTTTTTGTACTTAAAATTGAGTGTTACTTTTGTGTCAGTTGTATTTTACTGCAGTGTATGTACACCACTTTGGGACAGCAAAGAGTTGTTTGTGAATTTGCTATATAAATAAATTTGACGTTTGAACTTGATTTGGTTTCATAAAAGCAGTTGTACATACATCTCAGAGGACTCTTATCTTCTTAGATTAGCCTGTTTCAATTCGTGTGAACAGCAAGGTTTAAATGATTCTAGGCTGTTTTTCTTTTTTCTTTTTGTAGCCCAGTTAGAAGTCACCCAGATCAGAGTTATTAGTTTTTACAGGTACAGGATTGTAAACATGCAAAAAATGTTTTGGCTTGTTGAGATGTTTTATCGTTCCTCAGTTATTATTTTATAAATTTATTTGTGAAATAAACCTTTTTAAGCCCAAGTAAGTAAGACATGAGCATGTTTGGCTTTCTGTGGAAAGCCGAGAGTCTGCTTAGAGCCCAGGAAAGTGCATGTGTGATTTGAACCAGTCAGGGTCATGTGGAGGCATGTTTAGTGGGGAGCTGGGCCTAGACTAGAGTCTGATTCAGTCAGCAGGGTGACCCACATGAAAATGGCAATCTATTTTCAGACAAGGGAAAAAGACAAGGACATTTAGGAATTGGATATTGCTTCATTTAGATATTTTTAATGTATTCTTTGAGCTCCATCAGGACCATGGCTCATTGAACCTTTTATTCAATAGTAACTATGTTCCCTGCTCACAATTTTCTCTTCTAATGCCAGCTATCTTTTTCCATTTTGGGTCTTTTTCATGATGGAATGCCCCCAATTTGTACAGCCTAATGCTAAGCATGAGACATCTGTTTTTTTTTGCTGTTATTAAGAATCACATATCACAATAAATTAGCAATGGAAGTTTGTCATAAAGCATGAGGAATAAACATAGATTATGTGATTCTCAGACAAGCTGCGCAGGATGTACTGTATATGAACTTATCTGTAGAAGGACAAGGACCCCTGTAATCCTAGCTACCTGCTACACTCATGGTGCCAGCTACTGGCTAATTACACAGTTGGACTCTCCATGATGTGCCCTTTCAAATTGCAGGAAGTATCTGTTGATGTTTGACAGTATTTATCAAAATAACTAAATAAATAATGTATATTTCAGGATTTGAGCTTACTTGAAAGTTTTACTTTATATTAAATGATGTTTTGAGGTAAATGTTAAGCTGTGATGGACTTGCAACCTGTCCAGGGTGTACCCCACCTCTCGCAGTGACTGCAGAAGATAGACACCAGCTCCCTATGACGCAGAAAGGAGAAGGAGATAAAGAAAATGGATGGATGGATGGTAAATGTTAAGACACTTTTAGACTGCAACTTCAAAAATTATCAGATGAAGTTAAAATGTTACTTTAGGGTTGGTGGTAGGGCCAACCACAAACATATTTATAGTTAGCTCACCCTTTCAGCACAGTTTGTCTTGTGCTTTAGACACAAACCCTCCCAATCCCCTCATCAATTTTCCTTCATCTCATCTCGTCTGCTCATCCTTTATTCCTACCTCTTTTTCATCCTTTTTAATTTAAATCAACTTCTTTTAGGTTAATTTTCATGTTGCAAAAATACTTCAGAAGGCTATTCAGTGTGAGTCCAGTTCACATTCAGTTCCACTCTGTCTGATTCAGTAAGATTCATCTCCATACAGTTCAATCCAATACTCTATATCTTCTCATGGCTCTCATTCTTCAACCCTACCTCACTACTAACATCCACTTATCTATCTGGGGCATCCTAGATAACCAGAATGTTTTTTCAGTGAGGCAGAACCTCCACTCTGAGTCTCCTTCTTCTAGCCACAAACCATGAGACTCAACCTTCTTATCGACTAAAACTCTCATTTTCACTTTGAATAAAAACTGTGAGATCACTTTCTGAAGGTGTAGTTCCTGCTAGTGTAGATTTTTTTATTTACGCATTTAAAGCCTTAACTGCTCTGTTGATCCTGTCTTTCCTCTTGTCCTTGACTATTGAATTCAGCTTTTGTGAAATAGTGTCCTGCAGGGACTGTTTCAGGGAGAGCAAAAAACAAGATCAACTAAAACAAACAAGTGAACACACACACATACATATATAATATATATATATATATATATATATATATATATATATAATGTATATAAAACAAACAAACAAAAAAAATTGTCAGTTACAAAATTTGAAACAATCTCAAAACACAAAGATTATAGCTTCACTAGCTTCAGTGTGCTGTTTTCATGTTAAATAAAAGAAAAAAATAAATTATCCAACCTGCCAAGAAGATACCTCTGCCAAGTTTTTTTTCTTTGTGACATGACAGCTTGAGAATCAAGACACATTTTTCCTTTATTTCAAGTTATGATACTGCGATAATCTCAAATAAAGAAAACATATTTACCTTACAAATACCATCTAAAAATAATATTAACAGTAAAAAAATAGCCATACACAAGAAGTGAAATAATAATAGGAGAAATAAAAAAGTGCAGTGCTGTTTTCAGATTCATTTAAAATTGGATTGAAATGTAAAAAATGCTTCAGCATCTTATACAGATTGATCCAGCCAGTGAAGACAGACATATTTTTACTCATAGTGATTAAAACAAGAAACATAGTCTAACAATCAGATTTTCAATTTTTTTCAGTTTGGATAAAGTTGCTGTGACATTAGAATGCCCTTCTGTTTTTCCTAAAAGCAATGCCTCAGCTGTATTTTTACTCTACACTTCAACCCCATATGTAAATTCTTTTGTTAACCAATAGATGTTCTCTTAAAATGTTTTCCCTTCCCAGGTCTAATTATCACCAATCTCTTTCTCTCTGTGGCTTCATTAATGGATGCCAGGGAAAATAAAGAGCTCTGGCGCAAAAATGAGCATTTGACCCACAGCCTTTTCACTGAGATAATGTCTGTACATTTCCAGTGGAGATAGATACAAAAAAAGACACTCATGGAGTGGGTGTGTGAGTGAGCCAAATGGTTTGCTGTAGCAGACTGATCTCCTCCTTTGGCTTCCAATGGCAGTGGGAATTGAGAGATAAAGTCTAACTTTATAAAAGCTCAGGGTTCATAATCCAGACAGTAAGAAGCATTCCAGAGACACTGAGAAGGAAAAGATGAAAAGAAGAAAATCTGCTATTATTGTCTCTATCTTTTATCATTCAGTGACTGCCATCATTTTCTTCTTCTCAGTTTCCAAAATCAGTTCCACTGTTCAGAGAACTACTTCAGCAGAGATTAGTTTTATGGAAAGGAGGCAAATAAGACCAGAACGTAAGAAAGGAGAGGGTGAATGGGCAGCAAAAGGTTTTAAAGGATGACATCAATGAAAACTTTTTTTTTAAAGTCCTGTTTGCTTACATTGTGAATTGATTTGATGTTTAGTTTATAAAATTCTGAAAATAACATTGAAAGATGAAAATCTATAGGTGATTGAAAACAAAATACTAGTGATTCTGCAGCTGGTGTGACATACATATATAAACAAAAGCAGAAATTAGATAATTGTTGCCTCTCTCCAAAAGGCAAAGGTGGATAATAATGTTTTTGCCCATGTCTGTATGTGTTTGGGGCAGTTTGTCGCACCTCAGCGGAAGGTGCGACAAACTGCGGAAGGTTGCAGGATTGCCTCCTGGCCTAGGGTCTTTCTGGGAGGTAGGTAGGTACATTTATTTATATAGCACTTTTCAGCACAAGGCGACTCAAAGTGCTTAGGTGTTTACATGTTCTCTCCACCCACATATGGGTTTTCTTCTGGTACTCAGATTTCCTCACACAGACCAGAAACATGCATGTTAAGTTAATTGACAACTCTAAATTGTCCCTAGGTGTGAGTGAGAGTGTTAATGGTTGTTTGTTCCTATGTGACCCTGTGATGAACCTCCGACCTGTTCAGGGTGTACCCTGCCTTTTGCACAGTGACTGCTGGAGACAGACACAAGCTCCCCATGACCCAGAAAGGAGAAACGGGTAAAAGAGTTTGTGTGTCTGTCTGTTAGCAAAATAGCTCATGAACCAGGATTTGAGGATTTTCTTAGAAAGTAATCATTGTATGTGCATTATTTTTCTTCAATCAAGACTCATCACAATTGTGAAGCCATATCTCCCAATCAGTTACATCTTGGATGGACTACTGTAACACTATGCCGGTTTAGATAAATCGTCTCTTCATCGCTTACAAACTATCCAGAGCACATCGGCTCTTCTTTTACAGGTATTAAAATACATTAACATATATCTTCAGTCCTGGCTTCTCTCAACTGGCTTCCTGTTTGTTTCTTGATTGATTTTAATATTTTACTGCGTGTGTTTAAAGTTTTAAATAGTCTGGACCCATAATGTTTAAGTTATCTTCTCAAGATCTGCACCTCGGTAGGAGCACTCCTTTATACCCAAAAGAATTTTGTAGATGTTCCAAGGTCCAAATTAAAATAAAAACGTATAAGGTTTTTGCAGTTACAATTTAGTTCTGCAGAGACCTTTAAATCTATACTTAAGTCCTGTCTTTTTTCCTTTAATTTATTGGACTTTAATTCAAGCAGAGTTTAAGATCCACTAAAGCTGACAATTTTAGCTTTACTTGTTCTTTTAATGTTTTGTTATTTTTCATTGCTTTTAACTTTTTTGTTTGACTGATTTGTAAAGCACTTTGGTTGACTTTTGCAGTTTTTAATGTGCTATAGAAAAAAAATTGACAATGATTGACATTAATTGATAGAAATTTTGGAATCAACTCAACTGAAGATGGCTGCCACAGCCAAGTGTACCTAAAAACCACAAAAATAACTATAACTCCATTTTACAGATATTGAGCTAAAATTTGGTATGGTAGTAGCTGAGATTTATTGATTAGTATAAACTACTATTTTTTTTCCTAAAAAATAAGATTAGTAATTTTATTTACTTTTAACAATCATCTTTACCAGTTATTCTTTACCACAAAATAAATGTAAAGAAAACCTTGCAAATGATTCCAACTGCAGCATGACAAAATAAATGAAATGAAGTTATGATTACTTATGTAATTTAAAATAAAAAAGCATGAATATTCAGTGTACTGCAAGGACACTAATGGTAAGAACTGCAGTATGCTATGAAAAAAAAAGTTTCCTTTGTAGGAGTTCAGTTGCATGGTTTTACCTTCAGAAAGAGGAGAGAAACAAATGACTCAACTATTTAAAATTGAATAATAGAGATCAAAACACAGACAAATGTTCTTTTAGCTTAGCCTTCGCTTTTCATATCATACTTATGAATTGCATTTATTAACTTTATGTATTATATAAATGTTTTTCATTTAGCTGTAAATGTTATGTACACAACTAAAAGTATTTAAAACAGGCAGAAGTATCATGGATATGGTAAGCCAGATACTGTAAAGCCTGCACATGAACACAAGCAGGTTCATGTCTAATTATATTAGATTTCTAGATGTCAAGTTGTATTTCCCTGCTATGATGGACAAGTAAGGTACAAAAAGAAATTAGAATATTTTATTTTAGCATTTAACTTAAAACAGGGTTTCTTAAAGAAGAAAGCAGAACAACGCTGCTGAGAATCCAAAACAGGTTAAAAAACAAAAACAATTGGACTTCTATTCTGCAGCTAAAGACATTTCGCTTCTCATCCAAAGAGCTTTCTCAATTCAAAAAGCACTGAGTGTGGAGCTCAAGCTTTTAAAACTACGATGTTATGGGAGTTAGATTCACATGCAAATTACACTTACTCTCCTCACAATAACTTTACCATGTCCTGGATGACTTAGAATCTACACCAGCTACTGGGAATCAGATCTTGATGGGAGAATAGAATTTAACAGGACACTGGTCCGGCACAGCAAAAATCAATCGAACATGAACCAAAATTCTTGTCTAAAGGTTTCCTCAAAAACTTATTCCATTGAAATTGCAGCAAGCAGACACCATGTATAACTTAAGGATGTTTAGCATCTTCAAATAAACTTTTGTTTTACCTTCTGGCTCTTGATATCCCTTGTGAGCATCACTCTTCTGCAGCTGTGGGAAGTCAGAGACCCTTGCATAGTGAACAAACCACATTTTATTTGTCAGATAGCTTGAACTACTTTAATACTTTAGATCCATTTGGTTTTTAAAAACTTTTATAGCTTGATCTGACTGACAAGAAGCAGTTACGGACAACATTTATCCCAGCATCAACTTCTGTTGGCAGAGCTGACAAATGATGTGGAAGAAAAGTAGTTTTTTTCAGTTGAAACATTTTGTAATTTAAAAGAAAATTAAAATAAATTTGTTGACTAATAATATTGATGTTGATGAATTATTATATTCATCACAATACAGTATGAATGATACATTTTGAAAATGTGACTCTTACAATGTACAATATTTTGTGTCTCAGAAAACATGACTCTGGTAATGTAATTTTATTTTTTGCGGAAACATAAAAAGATAAAGAAATTATTTTGAAAATAAATCTTACTCCTGGTTTTATTTCATTGTGAGCCAAAACATTAAATTGTTTTTTTTTGTTTTGTTTTGCTTTTTTTTGTTCAAACTTGTGTTTGGTTTAAATGTTGATTCAGTTACAGATGGCTAAGTTTTCCTATAAGACAGTATCACTGAAAACAAAAGGCAGCTGAGTAAATGAATTTCAGTTTTTCTCGAGGATTATAATTATTTTGTATTGAAATTTTTTGTCATCTTTACAGAGAAAGAAATGAGTTAGAAGTAATTTTGTGTTAAGTATAAATACACAAATTTATAATTAAAAGTCAAAATCATAGAGAGCTACAGATTCAAATTACAAGTCCAAAATTGAAGTTTGTTTTTAAAGTCAAAACAACAATTTTAACATGTTTCTTCTGTTCAGATCATTTCCTGCCATTGTATGCACTGATGTAGGACAGTCCACAAACTACTCCTTCTGCTTCAAATTCTTTGTGACCAATCAACGCAGGTGCACTTGAGCCCTGTGTTGTGAATATGCTTGTCATTGCTTGCACCATGCTCCCCCATGCTCTACCCAGAACCCCAATATGTTGCCATACAATGCCATACCACTTTATTTATAAAGCACTTATAAAACAGCAACCAGGCTGAATAAAGTGCTGTTCAAAAAAACAAACAAATGTAGGACAAAGGATAAAAAGGCATGAATCTACAAAAAAAAATACATAAGATTAATAGATAAATACAAGCACAATAAGTTTATTGCCACTATGACATTAAAGCACCCTGATCTTGCCCGGGATATTTTATACATGCTTAAAACAACCATTCTCTGTCACACACTGTGACATGTAACTGGAGGCTATAACACAAATCTGGGTTCTGCTGGGTTGCTAATGCGCACATATAGCCCCCACCAACCCCTTTGCAAAAACCACTTATGTTCTGAGTGATTATATTGACATCATAGCCGGCTCGTCATTCAGTGTGAAGGGGGCCACCGTACTGCCTATGCTAAACTCATGCCCATGCTGTAACTTCGTCATGCCATCAGCCCCCTGCTACTCTCGTGTGATATTTTTGTTTGTGCATAGTTTCATCCATGACTGTGAAAGTCATGAACCTATGTAGATCTTGGTGGGGGCATAGGAGAGCTTCTCAGAAATGTGGAAAATGAACCACAGCAGCCTTTACACTGAAGGTTTTTGCTGCAACCCAGCCATGTTTTAACTGGAAATAAACAAATTCGTGGAGACTTAAGCCCTGTCTACATGGAAATGGTATTTAGAAAAAATGTAAACGTTTTTTATTGTTTCAGCCTTGTGCCCACACAGAAACAGTTTCTTCTTTTAAGAGCCGCCAAACTATATTTTTTGAAACTAGATTCTTGAAAAACCATCCTGTGTTTTTGTATGGATAGCCTTTTGGAAACTGATGTCCCTGACTTACCTCTAACCCAATTTACTACCCAAGCATGACAGACACATGCATAAACAGTAACAACGGCAGATTACATGCCTGCATTTGTGCTGCAGAGACTAGTTTCTAAACTACAGCAAAACCTTCATAGGTTGCATTACTTCAATAAACAGACGAGGCTGATTAACAATAATGTTGTCTTAAATAGAGCAGAGCAAACATCCCTTAATATTACGCCTAATAATTTTAATCATTTTATTAAACTGTCAACAATGCAGAAAAACAAACATTGCAGAAAAAAACTACAACACATTTAAAAAAAATGTGGGAAATGGGAAAAGTTTTAAAAGACCAACAACTGTGTAAAAAGAACTAATTGTTTTGAATATTGTGAGGAAAAGCCTTCCCTCCAACCATTGCTCGCTGGATACTCGACCTGAAAACTGACAATTATATTAATGTATTTGGATGTATGTGGCACTGTAACACTGCCACAAAAATACATCAGAAATAGAATTTTGGGTTGTAATCTACGTTTATATGTGAAAAAAAAAACATTTCTACAAATAGTACTGTGGTTACGAGAATACTTTTAAAAACAACAAAGAAAAAGATTGTTTTGGAAAGAAAAAAGCGTTCCTGTGTAGATAAGGCCTTAATCCATCTTGAATGGGGCCATACCATTGTTTCTTGATATTCAGGAGGGAACAAAAACAAAACAAACCCAAGTATTTGCCTAACATTTTTTTTTGTATCGGTACTTCTTAAGCAAACACAATTTTGATCTATCTAAGCAATTAGGAGAAAGAGAAAATCTGTTTATAAACATTTAATATTACTTTCTGTCATAAAGATCACCTTAAGATCCTGTTTCTCATTTGAAAAATCAAAACTGAATATGAGACAGGAGAAAGAAAGTGGTTCCCTTGTGTTTGTTTCATTGACAATTGACACATCCCAGTGACAATCAGGACAATCAAACCAAAGTAGTAATTTTTATGTGAGTTTTATTTACTCGTTAGTTATATGTTGTGTCATTGTCTGCACAGTCTTGAACCTTTGGCATGTTATTGTATATCCAATTAAACTTGCTGCAGAGATAAAAAAAAAAAAAAAAGATAAGAAACATTGATCACTTGTATTTTGGGTGCAAATTTTACTCTACACTTTTTTTCTTCCATATAAACACACACACATGCACAGAGAGAGCAATGTCAGCTGAGGCTGTTAGTTAACAGGAGGCTGGTATCAGAGCAGTGAGGTGGTGAATATTGATGGCAGCAGTATTGATTAAGGACCTGTAGGGTTTGTCTTCTTTTATCCAGTGAGCCTTCTTCCTGTCCAGCAGACTTTATAGAGCATTCTGTCTATTCCTGGCTGCACATTATGAAAGGTGTGGAGGAGGCCATTAAAAAGCTGAAGAAACACACTGTGTCTACTTCTATACGCTGCACACCTTCATTATGACAAGACAAGGCAGAGCATATAATAAGCCACAACCGGCTCACACGTCAACAAACAAACTGTAGCTAAAACAAATACAGTGTCAGGTCCTTGGAACCAGAGCAGCAATTCCTTACTGCTCGATGGTTACATTCAGCAGGGTCTCAAGGCCAAATGTAGACACCTACTTGACAATATAAATGTTCTGATTCTGACTATGTCAGTTGTGATCTCTTGCAATATTGTGATCTCACAATAGGTGATTGCATTAAGAGAATATGTTGAGAATGACTCTCAGCTACTACTACGTGAGATTTTATCTCAATATCTGTAAAACTAAATTAGTTGTGGCAAATTTTGTGTTTGCTAAGGTTTATTAGTTGTGGTAGATGTCTTGAATTGGTTGGAATCTGTTAATGAGTTGCAGATGTACAACCAGTTCAGAGAGTTTCACTAAAATCTATCCAGTGGTTTATGAAATATTTTACTAACAGACAGGGCTGACTCCAAATATCTAATGCCAAAGTTTTAAGCAAAGATTTTGTTCAATGTGTAGTGCTCAGAGTTTGTGTTGTGAATGATGCTTAGCTACAACAACAACAACTTTTAGCTTAAAATTGGCCTAGTTAGATCCATTTTTGTATCAGCTAACACTGATTAGCTGTTGTGGCTATCTTGAATGGGGCTAATTTCAAAAGGTAATCAGTTGTAGATTTGTATAGATAACTTTCTGCAAGGGCCATTAAAATCTGTTCAGTGATTCATGGGATATTTTGCTTATGGTACAGACAAATGAACACACACACATAAGAAGCAATAACCTCTGTCATTAAATAAAATAATAAATGCCCACATTTATTTAAAACTAGTAAAAGTTCCATTATGAAGTGCTGTTTGTGACCCTGTGGTTGGAGGACTTATATAACACCACCATTCAACATTAAGTGGCACTTATTCAGATTAGCACGGTGCTCCACTGAATCACCTGTTTTCTCAACAGTGGTACTCACAGACTAAAACGCACAAGGCTTTTCACTCTTTACATCAGGGAGGGATTTATGATTTAAATTACCTGTGATCTTAATGGCCATGAATTATCTTTTTAGCGTTTCCATAGATGTGCTCTAAGAGTTAAGTGTCTGTGGCTCTTAAGGGCCTCAGTATAATGTACATTCATCCAGGTATTCCCTTGAAAACACAACGAAGAAATTTAGTTCAAAGCATGAATAGGTGAGCAAAACACCAAATAACACATTTCCAAATTTTCAAAACCATACTTTTTCTACCAACATTTCACTATTTTAATTTAAAATGGGGCTGTAGGGCTATCGACTAACTTTTCACTTGATCAAATAATCTAAAGACTGATTTTCCTATTTCAGTATTTTTTAGTTTGTTTTCTTTTTATTACTTAATTTTGTCATTTACAGTATCCCAAAAGAAATCGAAAATTAAAGTACAGAGAACAGGTTTAAAATTATTATTACTTTTAGGTATTTAAAAAGGAAAAAATAAAACAAACCCCTGAATATTCAGTATGCTGTAGGGATATTACTGATAAGAATTGCAGCAAACTGAAGAAAAATCCTTCTTTTCTTTTTTTCTCTCTGTTCCTTGTGGAAGGCGGACGTGTTTCTTTTCTCTCTGTCTCCTGAACCCCCCTCCTCTGCCCTACTCTCTTTTCGGAGCGTCTCTTTTGCACATTCTCCAAAATTTATAAACTATGGATCTGGTCAGCTGGTCTCTCAATGCAATTGATCAAATTTTCTTGACAGGAAGACTGGGCAAAGGAGAGCCCACCTGCCCTGATGAGACATTTTTTGCTGGATACACAATGGATTCCTGGAGGAAATGGAATATTGTTTGTCTGACGATTTTGTCTCTGGAAGACGTGGAAGATCTTTTACATATTTGGGTTTTTGATAACAGGATTTCTGCTGTTTGGATTAGGCAGTTACCTGACTTATCATCAAATTTGTTTGATGGGTTCAGCGAACTACACTCAGACTGTGTGGTTACGGGAGCTGAATCGCAAGTTGGATGCAATCCTTTTACAGGACCGCAGACTGAATTGCGCTTCCAGGATTAATGAATAATATGGGTTACATCTTGGAGGAAGTTGCTCGCTCGAATCAGGCGGAATGGACCTGGAATTTGGCTGTTCAGATTCACCATTGAGAAGTATCAGTAAGACTTTTTAAGGTAGACGGAAAACAAGTCTGCCTGACCCAAAACAATTATTGTTTGTGAATCTGGCTCCCCTGACGCTGGCCTATCTTCAATTTCTCCCCGGATTTTATGTAAACAAGATGCTCTCCCCCCTCCCTTGCCTAAGGACATCCGTGGATCTGCTCTGGACTGGCTGATAAACATTCCATCACATTATCAAAGACAATGGCCTCTGTGATGTGATTCATGGACTTTGCAAACACACACAGACACACACACATACAACATGCACCATACCCTCTCTCACCGCCGCTACACACACATACTCACTTTCCAAAGTCTCTGCCTCATCTTTCTCACCCCACTCCCTCCCTCCCCTCCTTCACTACCTTAGTTAGTAATTCTTATATTGGCTGTTTAGCGGGCCTTTTGGGACTATTTTTACTGTTAGTTTAGCATTGTCATGTTTTAGCTTAGTTAGCCTTCCTGTACATTTAGTTTAGTTTAGTTTATCTTAGCTCAAATTTTAGATATTGTTAGATTGTTAGATTCCTAATTGTTGTTTAGTTCAGCTTTAACTTTATCATGATTTCATTTAGATTATTTTAGCTACTATTTTGACTGTCTTAGCTCATGTTTAGATATGTTTGGTTTCGTGATTTTATTTAGATTATCCTATGTTTCATTTAGATTATACATGATTGATGTTTTTTTGATGTTTTATCTCTATATTTGATCTGTGTTAGATTATGTACCTGATTGTTGTTTCTGTGCTGTAAAGCACTTTAGGTCACCTTGTTGCGGAAAGGTGCTATATAAATAAATTTCACTTCACTTCTTTTGCAGGAATTAAGTGACATGTTTTACTTTCAGAAGAAACAAACAAAACCCAACTATTAAAATTAAATAAAAGGAGGCTGAAACATTGTCTTGGGATTGGCGGGTACAGGTACCCAGAGTGCAGACTCATTTTTTAAAAAAGAAAACTAATTTATTAACAAAAAAAGTAAAAATAAGAAAACAGGCTGACAAGACAGCAACTAAAACTAAATAACAACATTTACAAACTTGGATTGCTAGAACACAAGGGGCGAGACACAAGGGAACCCAGACAGCACATGGGAGTGACAATGAACCAGCGGGGAATTGAAGAAGATGAACCAGTTTTAAAGGCAGAGGGTAATTGGGAAGTGGACACAGGTGACATATTCCAAACGAAGAACAGGTGTAAATGGGTGTGGCAGGCCAACAAGTAATGAACAGAGGAAAGGTGAATAGTAACAGGAGACAAAGGGCACAAGGAGCAAAACTATACAAAGACAAAACTAAACATGAAGACAACCAAATAATAAAACAATAAACCTAATACAAAAACAAACCTAAGATAACAAAATCCTGACACATTGCAAATCTTTTCACTTTGCTTACGCTTCTCAAATCATATATGAACTTTACATAAAAATGTTTTGAAATATGTTTATCAGAATTATATGTTAAGCATTTAGTCATTATCATTATTGACATAATTAAATGTGTTAAAACAGCAGTAATATGGATACAATAGGTGTTGTATTGAGTTGTACTCTCCTGTTGAAATGTTCACCCATCTAATTATTATAGATTTCCAGCCATCAGGATAGGTTTCCCTGCTGCAACAGACAAAAAAAGAGACAAAAAGCAATCAAGATCTTCTAGCATTTTACTTGACATATAATTTCTTAACACAACAGAGGTTAAGAGAAAAGTAAAATGATGCTGATCAGATCTCAACAGGGGAACAAAGCTCAACACCAACACAAAGTTAACCAGTCAAACAGTTCCTCAAACTGAAAAACGTAGTAGGCAGGCCACCTGTATAACTTCAATACTGTTTAAAAACTGATGTGGGCAGGCAGGTCGGAAGGGGACCAGTTGTGCATTAGAGACACTTAGGGTTTCAGGGTTGGGGAGGTTCCTGCTGTCTGCAAGCAGTGGGACCCCGCCGACCCTATTTTAATTTACCTTAGACTTACACAGGTGCACCAATTGCAACATTTCATACTACTGCAGACACAGGTTACCTACTGTAACCCCAGATTCTATGAGTATAGGAGCAGCCCTTTAAAGCTATCGCTAGTGGGTTTATCCCTTTGTGCGCAGCGCAGCACTGAAAACTTTAGTCCACGCCCACCTGCTGTGTGGGCCCCACCCCCGGTCCGTATAAATTACGGTGAGACCGGGCATTCAGCTCCCAAATAGCTTTTTTCTTCAGCCATTTAGGAACCACCGAGGCCCAGAGCTTAAAGGGCTGCGTCTTTACTCATAGAATCTGGAGTTACAGTACGTAACCAACGTTCTATTTCATATAGGCTTTGCCCTTTAAGGCTATCGCTAGTGGGTTAAAGATGAAGCAGGATGTAGTCTATGCCTCACTGGGTCCATCCAGACACAAACATGAAGCATCTGCTCGCACAGAACACATTTCACCACTCAGCCTTCTGCATGCGTAATTACGCACTCCATGCGCAGCAGCGCACCAGAGAAGCAAATGATTTCTGGTGAAAGAAGGGCTGAGATAACAGACCTGCTGCTGTGAATAGGAACAACGGAGGTTACAAACTGTAACAGTGTAATGATGAGCAGAGCAGGTCAACAACTCCTCAGGAGGAACAGTTCAATAACAATAACTTCAGCAGTCAACTGTGACTGATAATAAACATCTCACACTGCATCTGCAAGCAGACCAACCTTGGTCCTACTTGGAGTTTCTCTGCCGGGGGCTGGTGTGGGTGCAGGGCAGTTAGGGGTTTGGTTCCCAGGCTTAGCATGTGCGGCGGGAGGTGGTGGTGTGGCTGGGTTGGGGGGCTGGAGCCCTGCGTCTCTCCCCGTACCTCTTTGTCCTGGGGGCTGCTGACACTGTGCTTCGCTGGTGACCTACCTCTGTGTGGACACACTGCTGCCTAGGGTGGTGCCCGGTGTCTGTTTGTGTGGGACTGCTGCTGCCTTCTGGGGCTGGATCCACCTGTCCTTTCTGCTCTTGGGTGCTGTAGAGGGCGGGCCTTCTACTTTTTTAACTGTGCACCTCCAGGTGGCACACATGCACCCAAATAACATGAACACACTTTTTTTTATATGCAATCAGTCTTTCTATGCCTCTGTTACCCCCCCCCCCCCC
>NC_051445.1:30443576-30447576 GCF_001649575.2 Kryptolebias marmoratus
CCCCCCCCCCCACACACACACACACACCTTGACACACTGATTCACAAAAAAGGCTGGATAAGTGAAGCTCACACAACCAGGTTGCTATTACAACAATGTAGCTCTTGCCTATTCTAATGCTAGACTCTGATTCTATCTTGATTCAATAAAGTAAATCATGCAATCAGGATTCTCATCTTGAGATATCCTTATTGTAGAGCAAATCTGTTCTGGCACGTGCAGGCAGCCATCTTCTCTATAAGGTCTGCCTGGTATGCAATAACGGGACAAAAAATATATATATACTGTTTAAAAAGTGTACAGTTTTTCTTTTTTCCTGCCTGCTTGGCATAATTCTTTTGGTACACAGTTCTTCTGTTGCCATGGAGACCTTTCGGGGTATACAAACCACCATTTTATTGTAAGCTAGCTTAAAGTACTCCCATATATTAGACCCCAATAGCCTTTGAAAACATTTATAACCCACTCTGTTTGGCACTGTAGCAGTCACAGACTATTTTTCTTAACATGATAGATTGAACTTATTCCTAGCCCTATCCTACTGTTGTTGTTTTTGCATGATCGACAGTATTCAGTCAAATCCTAAATTATCAGGAAGCAAAACTCAGAAAAAAGTCTGAGGTAAACCATTGCTTGCATTTTAATACTCATGCATGTTAATAAAAAACAAAAACAAAACATATGGAGCATGTCCCTTAATGTCATTCATGTGTTTTAATGGTTGTGTTGATCTCAGAAGCCAGAATATCTCAGACAATCAAAGTTAGTTAAATTACCATTTTTGAAATGCAACATATGAGACAGCATCCTGTGAGTCATGTCTGAATGCAAGGCAATATGGGCCCCCTCCTCCCCACCATTTTCTCGCCTCCATTTTTGAAAGCAAAGCCAGTTACAGATGATATATGGCAACTAAGGCACTAAAAGAAATCAAACTGAGTTGTATTGTTGCATAGACGTGACTTGGGAACATAGTGAATAACTGTGGAATGCTTAACAACTCGATTACATGTGTTCTTGGTATGAATTTGCATAAAAAAGCTGGCAGTGTTGGTAGACTGATGCACCCAGGGAACTAATTCATAGTATGCTTAATATCACAAATGTTTTTTTTTTGTTTTTTTAAGATGTTTTATGAAAAGAATATTTTAATAAAAAAAGACCTGTTTGTGATTCCCAGAACAAAATTTGGGTGGGTTCTAGACAGGTTTGAAATGTCCGCCACGATTCTGTAACTGTGACAGTTTTTTTTTTTTTTTAATCTTCAAAACTCGAGCAACAGGACTGTGCTCCTCTATGACTCACACGAGGAAACAGAACCACTGCAAACATTCGAGGTCATTTTGAAGACTCCCTCTTTAAGGCTGTTTGCTAACTAATCACGGCCCATGAGATACTACGTTTACCAGGGTAACAAATTTTTAATAAATGCTTTCAGATTTACAGTGCATTTTAGACAAAACATTTCTAAATTCCTCATAATATTACATCAAAACACTTGATATTCAAAAACATCTCTCAGAGCTATATAAGGTTGGTTTGCTGTTGCTTTTATTAAGCTTTTTTTAATTAAGTTTATTAATGCTTTGCTGATATAAAATATTTAACACATCTAACATGGTACAATTTTATTTGATGTAAAAAAAACTAATAAGAGAGAGAGATCATAAAGCCAAAATAATAAATCTATTTTCTATGTTGTGACTTAGGCCCTTTCAGTTTTTACTTTTTAAACTGCTTACAACAGTTTGCATGTTGATCTTTTGTAAGTGTTTCCATTGTAATTTTGTTTTTACTCCTTTCTGGAAATACGCTACATTAACAAAATTATTCACCTACCCATCCAAATCTTTGAGTAAAATATCTGGCGTTTTAATTACTTCCAGTCCCACAGTTGTTTAAATTCAAGCACCTAGGCAAGCAGAGTGCTACAGAAATTTCTGAAAGAATGGGTTGCTCTCAAGAATTTAGGGAATTAAATCGTTGTACTGTGATAGGATGCCACCTGTCCAATTAGTCCAGTCATGAAATTTCCTGCTACTAAATATTCCACAGTCAACTACTAGTAGTATTATATCAAAATGGAAGCGATTGGGAATGATAGTAACTCAGCCATGATGTGGTAGGCCACATAAAATCACAGATCAGGGTCAGCGGACTCTGAGTTCAAGAACAGTGTGTAGAGAGCTTCATGGAATGGGTTTCCACGGCCAAGCAGCAACCTTGGATACATCCAAGCCTTACATCACCAAGTTCAATGCAAATGGTACTTGTCTGACTGTGCTGTGCCAAGTGTAAAGTTTGGTGGAGGGGGTATTATGGTGTGGGGTTGTTTTTCAGGAGTTGAGCTTGGCATCTTAGTGAGAGGATCTTTTAATGCTTCAGCATAACAAGAGCAATTTCATGCTCCCAACTTTGTGGGAACAGTTTGGGGATGACCCCTTCCTGTTCCAACATGACTGATACCAGCGCACAAAGCAAGATCCATAAGACATGGATGAGCGAGTTTGGTGTCAAAGAAACTGACTGACCTGCATGGAGTCCTGACCTCAACCTGATCGAATGCCTTTGGGATGAATTAGAGCAGAGACTGTGAGCCAGGCCTTCTGTCCAACATCAGTGTCTGACCTCATAAATGCACTTCTAGAAGAATGGTCAAAAATTCCTATAATTACCTGCGGAAAGCCTTGACAGAAGAATTGAAACTGTTACAGCTGCAAAGGGTGGTTCAGCATCATATTAAATACTATGGATTAAGAATGAGATGTCACTCAAGATAATTTGCATATGAAGGGAGATGAGCGAATACTTTTGGAAAAAGAGAGTATATTCTTATTTGATGGATTCTGAGATCATTCAAACATATTCTGTGTTCCAGTGACAAAGACATTCACACTTACACCAGTATTTTATTTTTGTATCAATCCTCAGAAGAGCCGATTTTACACACATGCTTTCTATATGGAGGTTTTGTTGAACAAATAAGAAAATCAGTTAATAACGAAAAAGAGTAAATTTTGCTCATAAGTGTCTGACGTTGCAATCTTGCTGCACACAGGGCCTTAGTTACAAAAGCATCTTTTCCCATCATTTTAAAGACTAACAATAGATAACTGAAGTTAAGTATTTTTAAAGTGAAATGTACTGAATAAGTATATTTGTAGATCGAAATGCCAATGTCATATGATGAGGTCAGTGGTCAACAAGGATAAAAAAGATACCCTGTGACAAGAATCAACATACTTTCTCAAATTCAGAGCTAATTTTGCATTCATTCAGATTAATATGAATCTAAATATGCAACATGAGTCAGTCTGATTGAAGGCCAAATGATAAGTTATCATTCCTAAACATGGAGGGCAGTATAAAAGGTATGTAAAATGTTTTTACTAAGAATTTAATTGGTATAGTTATATATTACATCTGCTAACACAGATCAGTTTTAACACAAGTATCCAGTTTAACTTGTTTTTGCACTTGCTGATTATACTTCCATGTTTTTTATCCCGACGGAACATGTGACTGCAACCTTGACATTGACAAACAAAATGGCAGTTTGATAATATGAATTAATATGATTTTTTTTTTAAATGCTCACGTCTCTAAAGTCAAGAAAAAGCATGTTCAAGTTCACAATTTTGGTTAAATGTGAAAATTGTATTTGTTTTTTTAAAGTTTGATCAGCTATGTCTGAAGCTGAAATTTATAAAAACAAACATGACATACATAATGTCTAATGTTGTGAGGATCTGGGTTTTGGTTCCGCCCTCTGGGCGGCGCCACTAATTATTGTTCCACAGGTGTTCCTCATACCACTGATGAGACCAGCCAGGATTTAAGCAGCAGGCAGTGATCAGACCTTCGCTGGAGCATTGAACCTACTGGGTTAGATTCTCCGCCTCAGCGTCTAACCTGAACTCTAGCTCCTAGTGTTAACCACGTTCTTTGTTGTTGCCTGTGTCCTAGGTTTTTCTTGCCACGCCACGATTACGGATACTAA
>NC_051445.1:30447669-30452706 GCF_001649575.2 Kryptolebias marmoratus
GATCTGTAAGCAAACAAAGAGACATTATAACCACTTCCTTGTTGCCGTGTGGATCAAGACCTGTACCCGAGACTCACCTAGCTCTCCTTCTCTTGCAGACCACTCCGGACACCGCCCACTGTATATAGTCTCACCCTGTAAATAAAAATTAACTTACCTTTACTTCCGTCTCCGTGTTTTGGTCTTGGTTTCGCTCTTCTGGACAGTACCTCCCGAGTCATGACAAATGTTGTCCTTTGTTTCTGTTTTATATCCAATTTGTGTATAATATATAAGAATATATAATGCATACAATCATGCTTACACATCCTCTGTTACATTATTTTGTGTTCCAATGTGAATTACTCAAATTTGATTGAACAAGCAAGAAAAAAACGTCTACAAGACTTAAATTTCGGGTGCTGCAAAAATCCCAAGTGTTAAAAATCTCCTAGATGTTTTCCTATATTTTAAGATTTAAAATTCTTAACTCACCCCTCACTTCCCTTCTCCCTTATCAGATAAGATATCCCCTACTCCTTTGTTGTATTCTGACAAACAAAAAAAATCAATCCCTGTGTTTTTGCCAAAGTGACTGTTTAATTTAATAACAACCAAAAGCAGCAGTCTTGTATGCATCATCTCACACAACTCTTGTGTTGATTATTTTCATCCCATCTATTTATAATCTTTCTCTGTCCTACATATGTCTTAGACAGCTCTCCTGGGAGGTCTTTATCACCAGAATGTCTGCTTGCTCCCTTTCTGTCTATCCTGTCTGATTAGGTCAAATAATATAGCACCGAGAAGATTAAAAAAAACAATATTTTTATGTGTTCAACTGAAAACCAACAAAGAAGTATAGATGTAACAAAAATATGATACTCAAACAAAAATATAATTAGTTTGTTAGAGAGCAAAGGCTTTATTTTTTTACAGCATCTGATAAATTTATTATTCTTTTTTGATATTGGGATAATTTCTCCATCCCACATCACATTGTTAATAATCCACAGCATGTAGACTCGAATACTTCTGTCTCTCAACCTATGACTTCAAACTGCAAACATTCGTCCTTTTGTGTGGACATTAGGGCTGCCACTGACTATTTTTTATTTTGATTATTCTATCAACCAATTTTTTCATTAATTGATTAACTACTAATGTACCACCAAATATCAAAATTTACATCTATACTTTTGTTTATTTGAATTTTAACAGTCAACTTTTGCATTTACAGTATATCACAAAAAAAATATAAACAAAGACTTGCGAATTAAAGTACAAAGTTTAAAATGCCAATTTCAACATGGTACATTCATAAAGCTCTCAGTATTTATGAATTTAAAAATAAAAAGCCTGAATATTTAGCATGTTATAAGGATACTGTTAGTTGGTAAAAACTGTAGCAAACTGATGAGAATTTCTTATTTTACAGGAACTGAGTGACATGGTCTTACCTTAGAAAGAGAAAAAAAACAAATTATTTTTGTGAGAGGGTTCTTTTTTAGGAAAAGTGGACCTTTTTAGCAAAGGGGTATGCAGGGTTTCCCCCAGAAAAGACGCTAAGCCTGGTGGTTGGTGGCGCCGGCTGATCGCTGGCCAACTGTGATTTGGTAAAAAAAAAAGAAAAGATTAAAGTTGACAGGAAAGTTGAAAATATGGCTATTTATTATGTGATATAGTAAGATAATTGTCAGATATTTACACAACTAAAGTTTTACAAAACGGCACTTTTGTAATACTTTTTAAAACAAAAATGCAATTAAAATAAATGCAAATTAATTGACAAGCCTAGAACATGAAAAACATTACATAAGTTACATTTTATTTATTGGTTGGGTAATTCATTTTAGTCAGTGTAATGTATTTATATTATTTACTGTTTACTTTTGCTTTCTTATGCTGCCATCTCAATGCTTGTTCGATGATGGAGCAAGCCAATATGCGCATTCAGCACATTTTGCCCACACGTCGTACAAGGAGCTTTAATGAAGACCCTAAAAAAGTGGTACACAAAGAAGGTGTTGAGAGAATTTCAAGGATTGCTGCTTTTAATTTAATCAAACCAAGAAGAGCAGTCTTGTCTTTACCGACTTAAACAGAATAAACAAAGAAAAGAGGGGATCCTTAAAAATGTTTTCACATCTATTACATTGAAATAGGTTTTTGGTTTATTTTGGGGGTTCTTTTCTTAAAAAAAAAAAGTCTTTCACTGTCTTGCGCATGTCATACGTTCTCACGAGCAGGTCATTCGGTCTTGCGCGTGGGTCGTACGTTTGCACAGGGATCATTGGGTGTCATGCATTGATTCTCATTCTGTACGTAGAGCTTTTGTCCGCTTTGGCGCTTCATATGTCAGTGCGCTCTCCTTGGTCAGCAGGTTAATGAATAGACTCCTCGTCTGTGCCACTGCTCCTCTGACTTTGAAAAAAAAAGGAGACCAATGACTTTTGACCCTTTCTCCTTGACATGTTGTATGTTGTAGTAGGTGTTATCGTGTAAAGAGGTAGAGAAAGGTAGAGGTTTTGGGGGTGTGGGTGGAAAAAAACATGTATAAAAAATTACGTATTTTACAATAAACAAGCAGCCTAGCGACGCTTGTTTACTGCCAGACGACCTGGCCGCAGGGGCAGGAAAGCCTGGCGGCCTGCCAGGCTTCTAATATACTGGGGGAAAACCCCAGGTATGGGGACCACTTAGGTCCCTGTTGTGGTCCAGGGGCAATGCCCTGGTGGGGAGCCAAGGGTGGTGAAGCCCCCCTGAAGCTCCTGAGGTTTTAGGTTTAAAACTAATTCTGATTTACATGGCCTGCTGAAAAGTTATCAGTGGACTCTTTTAAGTTATGTATAGTTTATATCAAAATGTAGTTGTTGGTCTGCTTATGCAGAACAGCTATTAACTGCAGCCATCTGTGGTTCGCATGTGCAATTTTACACATTGCAGCTTCATTTAAAATGCAAATGGAGGGTACGAAAACTTCCACTCTGTAAAAGGGCCCTTAGAAATTCATAGTTATCAACTCAGGAGGTACAGCTGTAGCAAAATGATAACTCTGTAAAGTACAGAAAAAGCGCAGAAGCAATGAAAACATGATGTGCATTGGTTGTCACGCAGATTGCGTCTCTCTAATTTACAATTACTTCTTTAATTACAAACATTTCACTGAGCTTCAGTAATTTTACTTCAGCCTCTGATAACTGAAACATGAGTTCTATAAAGTGTTCATGAATTCCATTTTGTTCCAATAAATCTACTCATCACACCCAGAATTCCACTGTCTTGGAGCACATTCTCTCGAAGAAAATCTTTATATAAATCAAGCAATATATATAACAAGCAACTTAGGCTACTATGATGGTATAGTACAAATTACAGTAGCATTAGACTGTACCCAAAAGTAGCAGTTTCCTTAGCTGCAGTGTTTCAGGACTTAAACACTTACTCTGTTTTATTTACACTCTGGGAATAAAAATACAAATGATCAGCAAACCTGAACTTAAATAACTGACCTTTGAACAGTTTGCTCCGCAAACACTGTTTCTTGCTAACACATCTTGGAAATTAATTATCATACTAAACAAGGCACTTAACATAATAGTTTCAGAAACGTCTACATGTGTGTGGGAAATCAATATACACCGCAGATTAACTGGGTGACATGTCTCCAAAACAATACACAGGGCAAAGTTACTCATCTCCACCATCATCCTTTCTGCTCTTGGCGAAGGCGGATGCTTCCCCCCCTCCCCCTCCCCCCACGTCTTCATGCCTAAATGCACTGAGTTGCTGACATGTGATTGGCTGATTCAACATTTGTGTTAATGAGCAGTTGGACAGGTGTACCTAATAAAGTGGCCTGTGAGTGTATATGTATTTTATTTTTTAATGTGTATTTTAAATCAATGTCAGATTTAAATGGTACTAATTTTGCTGTTTACATTATCTGCACAAATATGCTTCAAGCAGGCAAAAACCAAAACAACCCCCCCACACACACACAAAATCCAGATTTTTTTTTTCTTTAAGCATTTTTCATAAAATGTTTAAATGTGAACTGAAATCAAATCTCAAAAAAATCTGACAGTTCATGAATGTTATTTAGTCATACACATCCACACAACATTTCAGGGACCCATTTTTCTGACCTAAAACTTAAATACCTTGTTTTTTGCGTTTTACTGAATAATTTCTGAAGTGGGTGACTTGTGGGATGGAGTTGCCGTCCTGGGTTCATGACATGCAGTGTGCCCCGGCTGGCCCCTAAAAGTGAGCTAGAGAACAAATAACATTGCTACTGTCCAGTTGTTTATTAGTGGAAATGAAAGAAGCAGCTTTTTTTTAATATGGTAAATGGCTTGCACTTATGTAGCGCTTTATCTAGTCCAAGGACCCCAAAGCGCTTTACACTACAATCATTCACCCATTGATGGTGGTAAGCTACATTGTAACCACAGCTGCCCTGGGGCGGGCTGACAGAGGTGAGGCTGCCGTCACACCGGCGCCACCAAGCCCTCTGACCACCACCAGTAGGCAAGGCGGGTGAAGTGTCTTGCCCAGGGACACAACGGCTGAGACAGCTGGAGCGGGGGCTTGAACCAGCAACCCTTCGATCACAAGACAAACCCCTACCTCCTGAACCACTGCCGCCCTAATATAAAGGAAAGTTGGAATACTTTGCGGAAGTAATGGATATTGTAAAAAAAAAAAAAATACTGTTTCAGTGATTCTTGCTGCATGTGACCCCCTTGTGAACTGTGGAAAAACAGAGCATTCATTTACAAATGCCTTTAATCTTAGCTCTATAAGGTGCCTGTGTCTGTGTTATGTCATGTGTTTTTCTATTGTTACCTCCTCTTGATCAGTTTATTTTAACCCTTCTGTTCCCCCTTGACTTAGGGGAAGGGAGCAGTGGAGGAGTTTAAGTATCTCGGGGTCTTGTTCACGAATGAGGGAAAAATGGAGCGGGAGATCGACAGGCGGATTGGTGCAGCGTCTGCAGTGAAGCGGGCGCTGTACTGGTCTGTCGTGGTGAAGAGAGAGCTGAGTCAAAAAGCG
>NC_051445.1:30453047-30460286 GCF_001649575.2 Kryptolebias marmoratus
GGAAGACCCAGGACACGCTGGAGGGACTATGTTTCTCGGCTGGCCTGGGAACGCCTTGGGATTCCCCCGGAGGAGCTGGCCCAAGTGGCTGGGGAGAGGGAAGTCTGGGTCTCCCTGCTTAGGCTGCTGCCCCCACGACCCGACCCCGGATAAGCGGAAGACAATGGATGGATGGATGGATGGATGTTCCCCCTTGACCCCTCCTCATCCTACAAATGGTATAAGAAGGGGGAGCTATCTGTAATGCTTCAGACTCACTCTGCTGACTCACCTCAGCTAAGTGATTCTCAGCTATATAGCTTAAATAAATTACTCTTCATTTCCCTTTTTGTTAAAGAAAATTCCAAAACAATATACAACCATGCCAGTATGAACTTGAACCCATGGCTGGATCTCTATATTCAGATTCTGATGAATCTGGCGTGAAGCCAGTCCACCGCAGTAATGAGGGTCGAAGCAGTGCTTCTCTTTGAAGTGGACTTAACCAGAGTTCTGATAGTAATTCTCACATCGGAGCTTATGGATCCAAATCTGAGGATGTTTTTTATCTTTCTGGAAGCCAAAAAATGAAACTCCAGTGGTATTTTCTGGCTGATTTGAACAATTAATTCCAACACACTGAATTATATTGTACCAGTATTCGTCCACTCACTGTTGAATTGCTGAATGCTCATGAACCTCAGTGGCTCTGTGGACATCACACATAAGGGGGCTCATGGAAAAAGTTGAAAAAACTTGAGTGATTTCTTTAATGGCTCTGTGGTTAGGGTTGTGGTCTTGTAACCCTGAGGGTGCAGGTTCGAACCCAGGTTGCAACAGCAAGGGGATCCAGCATACAAACAATGCCAAACTATTCATGTGAGTTAGCTCGCTGTGGCAACCACTGAAGAAGGGAGCAGCCAAAACAACTTACACAAAAAAATTGTATATATATGTTTTTTTAATTTTACAACAAGCATATTTTATGATTTTCTTTCAACTGATGTTGGTTTCAAAACACTTCAGTACAGCTTTGAAACAAGGGAGAAACAAAACGAAGCAGCAGGGAATCATATCTCGACTGGGGAACACAATTCTACACAACATCTGTCAGGAACAGCAATAATCAATAAAACGTGAGCCCAGGTTCTAGTCTAAAAGTTTAGTTATTTATTCATTGGAAAATGTAGCAGATAGACAATCTTTCTAACTTTAAATAGTAAATTTAACAACTTAAAACAAAAAAAAAACTTATGGTGGTTTTGTTTTTCCTCTTACCACCTGATACTGTAAGGACTGTGTTGAGCGAACCCAATATGCAGACTTGTGTTTTGAATTTAATTAAAAGCTAATTTATTAACAAAAAGAGAAAGCAAAACAAAAGGCTGATGTAGCACCAAAAACAAATTAACAAAAACTTACAGAGACGGCAGGGTAAATGAGCGATAAAACAAGGAGCTTGACTGTAGCCTGAAAAACACAATTGCATGGACATCAAGGTAGAATTATTTTACCAGTGGTGAATGGGAGAAATGAGACCTGTTTAAGGAACTAAGGTTGAGTGAGAAATGAATTGCAGCTGGGATATGACAAGGAACATGTGAGGTGGGCAGGCAGACCAGAGAATTAGTGATCAGAGGGCAGGTGAGTAGTGACAGGAGACACGAGAAAAGCTAAAACAAAATAAAATCACAAAGACAACCAGACAGAAGAGTGAACACATTAGCTCAAAGATAGAAAAATAAGTCATAAACTCAAATCATGACACATACCTTCTCATTGCATTGCTCCTCTGCTGATGCTTTTAACCCCCCCAAAAAATAAAAAAACGTGCAGAGCAAACAAACAAGTTTTATTATCAGTTAGCATACTCTAGATTCTTTCAGTCTTAGAAAACTTTTATAATTGTTTTGACAGTGCTGCAGATGTTTTTCTGCCTTCATAGTTTGAAAGTAAAACTAAAGCTCTGATGAAGCTGATGGGAATTAGACTGACGTACGCAGAGCAGACTACTGGCGCGGAAAAAAATTGTTAATTGTAACTGAAACATTTAGTTCAATAAAACTTACATTCATAAAAAAAAATATTTGTTGAATAAAAATATTTATGTTGACTAATCATAATTAACGTAATTCAAAATGCATATTCCTTAGCAGACATGCTCCTGTTTTTTAAACGTTTCTGTATTAGCTAATAATAAATCTACACTTTTGCATGACACTGTTTGTTTAGATTATTGCAGTTTTTGCAACCAAACGTCTGTGTAACTATGCCATGTATATGCTGATCTTGCTGAGGCTGCTGAATATATCAGCCTGTCTGATGAGCGTGTCTAGTCAGTCAAAAGTTTACTCAATTACCAGCCGACTGATACATTCAGCAGCACATTTGACATACTGTATAACAGTCTATGCTCTGCACATACATACATGATGTAGTAACCTGCATGTTGTTTAGTTGAGCAAACAGCGATAAAGTAAACAAATGGTGTCAAGCATAAATGTAGAGGTTTATTATTAGCTATTGTGTTTTTCCACACTGGTATTCTTTTTAAGGAAAGACTTATTTTATAATTCTGAAAAACAAAATAAAATGAGCTCCTTTAAATAGCCATTACCCTCGCTTGGATAAAGATTTCTGTCTTTTTCTCCGTGCTCTATGACTGATGTCACAGCTGATAAGGTATTAACTATTGATAACTATTTGGAAGAAAATCACTTCAAAAATGACCAGACTATCCCTTTATGTTGTGCTGAATCTAATAACCAGTAATTGTCTAAAAGGGATACAGGTACATCCACACAGAACTATGGACAGTGTCATGGGTTGGTGTTAAAATTATTGCTGTCACTCTGAGCTGAGGGAATTTTTACTAAATTGTTTCAAATTCAGAATCACAGAAGACATATGAGCACAGAAAAGAAACCTGAATAAAAGCGATGAAGAGCAAAAGATTTGTACAAACTACAGTGTTTGGTAATGCAGGCAGGAAGTTTTTATGACAGGATAGAGCATACTTGGTTTTTGAAAAACCCAAGTACACCCAAAAACACAGGAAATACAAATCTAAAAAAAAAAAAACAACTTGAAATTTAAACAGATCCTTTTTTATATAAGAATTGCTAACTATATTTAGTCAGGCTAAATAAAAAACAATATTCTTAAACAAACCCTTTTAGTTTAATAATTTGTTACAGAAAAATTAGATTTTACATGACTGAATTAGCATTTTGAGATCTTTAACACATTTTGCACAATCACAGTTTAAATTCAATGATTAAAAAAAAATCAAATTATTGTTTCACAATTTTTGAAAAGTCAAAATTTAAAACATTTGCTAAAAAAATCTTTATACTTCCTCATCTTTTGTTACATATGCAAATTCTACATAAAAACATATGTATTTTTGTCTTCCTTCATCCACTGTGGTGAAAGAAGGCTGTAGGACTTATAATTTTCTCTCAAATCCTTCCAGAAAGCAATCAGGGCACATCCAGAATTTCACATATTGTCATATTTCAGCTCAAAATGAAAAGTGTTTTAACTTGTCATATTTCCTACATAAAACACTATAAAAACATTTTAAAAGATCACTAGTGATAAGCAGAGTCTTCTGCTGCTCACTGTTCAGTAAGTTTTAAGATCTGACATAGTTTTCACAGTTTTGGTGTTAGGCTTAATTTTAGTCTGATTCTGTCTGCCTCTCATTAACTCAGCAGTTAAAGAGTGACAGACACATGTGCGGTTGCCACAGAGACCATAACAAGCCACTGGCAGCAGTTTAATTTTTTTTGTCTTCTACAGTTCAGATATCAGAATGTCTGTATTTTTCAGAGCTTACAAAGTTATGTTGGTGTTTTTGGAAGAAGCTGCTTTGGCACCCTTTAACATTCCTGCAGTAATTTTCATCAAAATATTAATATTTTGTGCTACTGCTATAACATTTGGACTAGGTAAGACATCAAGCTGTGGTCTGATTTTCTGCTTCTGGGTAATAAGCTTGCAGATAGTAAATACAGAAGTATTTTGCTGGATGCTAAAAGTATAACTGTGCAGAGAGTGAATTATAGAGGAGGCTTACTGATTGCTGCTGTTATTGTGTGGAACTTCATTCAGACTGTGGGTTCATATCTGCTTTTTGTTCACTAATCCCTCTGTCCATACCTGCTCCAAAAATTAGCTCCTTCAGCCTGCCTGCATGCTCAGTTAGTACTGATTACACCTGTAGTTTTTCACGTTGTTTTCTCTTCACATTCAGCCATTTCAGGCATCAGCATCTCAAAGAAGGTGAGAAATTTCCCCCCTGCGTTTCCACCAAGAGTGAAAAAAATATTAACACTTTGTTATGTTTTTCTACGGCTTCACACATGTTCTGTTTGGGAGGAGTGGGGATGAGATGGGGGTGTTAATTTGGCTATTAAGGAAGAGTCTTTGTTTTCCTGTACACACCCTGCTAAAGTGTGGAGATGGAAAAGGAGGTGGTTTGAGTGTTTAGGGGCCATGTAGGGGTGTAATGTAAAGCGGTGTGGAGCAAGCGTAGGAATGCTGTGTGGGCGCCTCGCAGATAATGTTGAAGGTAGCTCTTGTGGGACTCAGAAACAGTATTGAATCTGCAAAAAATAAATAAATAAAGTCATAAACAAACAGAACCTTCTGAACTTTCTGATGTCATACTCTTAAATGGCTTCAGTGTTTCTGTATGAGTTGTCACGGTTTGCAGGAGACCTGGACCCAGAATGCAGACCACTCGAAGAGCACACTTCTAACTTAAAGAATTTATTAATAAAGAGAAAAAAAGCTGTGGTGGTAGCAAACAATACAAAGAACACAAGTAACTGGATGCATGAACTCGAGGAGAATCGCAAGGACACCCTGACAGTGCATGTAAGCAAAAATGGCTGATCAGAGTTAAATAGGAACTGACTGAATATATGGGCTAGGGTTGATTAAGAGATGGGAAACAGCTGGGCTCAATGAAATGAGCAGCGGGTGTTGATGGGCATGGTAGGTCTGACTAAGGAAAAAAATACTGAAAAGTGGCCGGGAACAAAGAGAACTAAACATGAGAGATCACATTCACAAAGAAAACCAAATCAACTCAAGACACCAAACACAAAAAACTGTGACAACATCATGATAGGTTTAAAAAGCTATGGATATGTATTTGAGACTGACACTCACTGTGCAGTATTACAAGTCCTAAATGGTTTGCTCTTGAATCAATAATCAAATGGCAAAGTTTTGCATTGTCAGATACATCACATCACAATTAAAGCAACTGCTTGATTAGTCTCAAGACTAGGGGTGGAGGTTATAATCAAATTTTTGATGAAATAAGATGTGAATTCAAACGATTTGTAAACCAAAAGGCAAAACTGATGTGAGAAAGTGAAGTCCAGGACAAGACAGACAAAGCTCCTTCTGCAATAAAAGTTTGAAGTACTTTGGCTTTTGTGAAGTTACAGAAAAAATAATATTGAGAAGAGCCATACTATATAAAATTTGTGTACACATTTCCACCAGGAGGAGAAAAACTGATGGTTGTTGCTGCTGCTGTTAGCAGTAGTATTTGAGCTGAGACTGTCGGTGAGTCGTTGGTGCAAGAGTTTCCAGAATGTCTGAAGACATTCACAGCAGGGGTTATCAGTAATATTAATGACTGAAAAACTGATCCAATTCTGCCTGCCTTCATTTCTAAAGGGTATTTTAGTAGATTAAGTCATAAAAGTGTGGATGACTGTCAATGTGGGTATAATGGGGGCAGAGGTGGGCAACACAGAGGTGGACTTGTTTTTTGTCAAAATCCCTAAGTGGGCTGGTTGTGTGGCCGATGTTACCTTGGTCGGGTAACGGTCGGACAGCTAAAAGCAGCGAGTTGCAGTTAGACAGCGAATGGTGGCGAGTGGCAGTTGGATAGGAAGAGGTGGCAGTACAGACAAAGATGGGGCAGTTCTTCTGGTGGAGGTTTGTATTTCAGGTAGTCCTCTTCAAACTTGACTGCACAGTCAGTTACCAGATTTGCTGGAGTTTAACTAACTACATCCATCAAACTTTCTTGTCCTTCAGGAAGCTGAAAAATGAAATACCCACTGTAGTTTCGGGTTGGTTTACACAGTAAACCCCTACATAACTACCAGCCCCTGTGCTGGGGGCAGCAGCACTTCTGCCAACAAGATCAATCCAATAGGCCTAGGGACTAAGGGGTTAATTGCAACACACAGAACCATTTTACCTGCGCACTATCAGTATTTGCTATTTACTGCCTTGTTCGAATTCCGGTGTTTGGTACATAATATGTCACATTTCCAAATGATCACGGAAAATGCCAAAGTGCCCCCATTACTTTATTTGACCTTTTATTCACATTATTAACATTATTGTGAATTTTAAACCCTCATAAGATCTTCAGATCTGTGAGACCAGTTTTCAGCTTTTAGCTGAAGAAAAATTATATAAATAATTATTTTTTCAAACTAAGATTCATTGGCCTTAGCTCATTTTCTGTATGAAACATGAATCAGAAAACATTTTCAATGACCCCCCATACACGCTCCCTTCACATTTATGTTACATACAGGGTCTTCGGACTAAATTGAGAACAGTATGCAAAACAGGTCTGAGCTCCCTCTCTAGCTGTTGAAAACAGAGGACAGGTCTATCCTGTCATCAAAGTTTGCTTAAACAGTTGACACTACCCTGCTATCGTATATACCAAAGAAAAGAAAAAAATTGGTGCTCAGGAATACACTTTTTATTATTATCCTTCATTTAACCAGAAAAGTCCCATTGAGATTCCAGGTCTCTTTTTCAAGGGAGGTCTGGGCCTGATGGCAGCCTAACATGCATGTTTTTAGACTAAGGTGGAGGAAACCAGAGCACCCGGAGTAAACCCACACAAACACACCCTGGGTCCAACCCAGGGCTTGAACCCAGAACCCTTTTTGCTTTGAGGCAACAGTGCTAACCACTAACCCGTTGTGCTGCCATGCAGAGGGAAGCAAGACTCTGAGGCCAGGAGCTTCAAAAGCCTGAAATGATCATGGACTATAATGCCACAAAAAGAGGGGTGGGCGAGTTTGGTAACCTGGTGGCAGTGGCGGCTCCAGATATTTTTTTCTGCAGGTGCTAAGCATTTTATTGAGGGTGCTAATGAAGGATTATTTGTTCTTACAGTTCTCAACACACACAGACGCAAGCACAAACATATATAATCATATATATATATGGTATATAAATGAAGAACAGAATGAAATATACATA
>NC_051445.1:30460886-30465277 GCF_001649575.2 Kryptolebias marmoratus
ACTAGCTTAACATTATATATTGACATTGATCATCATTTAGCTAACATTATCAGCATGGAACNACCATTACTCAACTTACACGGTTTGCCTCTTATTGGCTCTGGCTAGTTTGCTGAACATATTTCTGATGCACCATGCAACAATGGGAAGCAGCAAGTCTCCCGATCCACCTTGTGTACGCAGCGACTGAAAAAGGAAGACCCTATGATGGTGATATTTTGTGATATGTTGGATACCTCTGCATACAAAGTATTCAAAATTTGGATGTCACTGAAACAGACTGAAATGGGGGAAAGCTGGAGAAGAGGCATCTCTTGAAGTATTGGAGAAAACATTGGTGAGACCTCAAATCAAAAGAAGACAGTATCTTCCAAGAACTGCAGTCTCTACAGCCATTGTGAGGAAGATTCAGGAGGAAGATGATGGTACCACATCTTCCCAAATTACAGAACCACCATCTGCCGAGCCTGAGATAAGTGTTTGAAGCTGCTGCAGTATAATAATTCATGTTTCTGAGAAAGAGGAGTGTTAGTAAAGATTCTTTTTTTTTAATTATTATTATAGATTGTGGAATGGCATGAAAATGGCCGTGTTCAATGGTGCTAATGTGTTCAGTGGGGTTAAACTGACCTGAGTAGGTTAAATTTAAATAAATAATCCATTTTAGTTTAAGAAAAGCTACTTAACGAATAGGAAACAGTTCGTACAAATAAATGATGTAAGATCTGAATTCAGTAATATCATATGTGGTGTTCCACAATGTTCTGTACTTGGACCAAAGTTATTTATTCTATATGTGAATGACTTGGTGAATGTGTCAGGGTTATTCAAATGTGTATTATTTGCAGATGACACTACATTTTTTTGCTCTGGTGATGATTTAGAACAGATAAAGGAGATGATGCAGACTGAATTTGTAAAAGTACTAGTTGGTTCAAACTCAATATATTATCGTTAAATTTGGACAAAACAAATTATATGATATTTGGTAAAAGTAAGAAAATTGTTATTGTTTTGTTTAGAATTGAGGGTGTTGAGATTTCTAGAGCTAATACGGTGAAGTTTTTGGGTGTCATCATTGATGAAGAGCTGACTTGGAGACCTCATACAAATTACTTAAGAACAAAAATAGCAAACGCTATTGCAGTACTGTGTAAAGTAAAGGACTTATTTAATGACAAAGCACTATTAATATTATACAATGCAACTATTGTTCCACACTTGATTTATTGCATTGAAGTTTGGGGGAATGCATGTAAAACAATCACAAATCCTATTTTAGTTTTACAGAAAAGAGCCATTAGAATTATTACAAGAAAACATTATCACCCATCTAATACATTATTTCAACAATTGAGATTATTAAAATTTTACGAGTTGGTAGATTATTATACTTTTTAGGTTTTGTATAAGGCACACATAAATGTTTTACCTATGAACATTCAATCTAATTTTGTTAAGAGGAAAAGTTCTTATAATATTAGGGGACTAGAGATGTTTGTGAAACCTAAAGTACGGACTAACCTGAAGGACAGAAGTACTTCAGTCATAGAAATTAGATTATGGAGTAATCTTGATAGTGATTATTAAAATGATGTTTCAATTAATTCATTCAAAAGAATAATAAAAGTTAACTTGTTAAAGAAATATGAAATTGTATAATTTGTATTTGCAAGTGTTACTGTTTGAGGAGTTGAAAGTTTTTTTTTCACTTTTTTATTATTACTGTTAAAATTAATATTATTTTTGAAAAAGGGGCATACATTATAAGATTTTTTCTTCTTCTGCTACCTTTCATTTTATTTAATTTGAATTGTACTTTACTTTATTTGTATTATTTTTTCTTTTTTGTTTTTGTAAATGAAATGAATAAACTGAACTAAACTAAACTAAAACTAAACTAGAAAAACTTGTGTTATTTGTACAATTGTTGTTGTTTTTCTGTTATGCCTGTTTTATGATGCATATCCTTATTATGTTACTTTTTAATTAAACAAATGAACAAAAATGAGTGGCATTTGTATTCATAAATGTGATTTAAGCACTTTGAGTCGCCTTGTGCTTAAAAGTGCTATATAAATAAATGTACCTACCTACCTACCTAACAAAGGTAAAGGTAACAAATTTACTATATATATATATATATTTATGTGTATTGTTTATATTACTTGCAATTGGGATGAAGTGAACACCTGCTGTGTATAGTAACAAAAAAAGATTTGATTATGTTAAATTAAAAAAACAAAATGCAGTAGGTCCACCAGACCCAGCAGGACCGCTTGTGTAACAAAAGAACAAAGCTCATATAATGGTTAAAATGCAAGACTCTGAAAACAAGCATCCTTTAGGGTTTTGCTTCAAAACACTTCATTTCTCCTTTTACATGATATCTCACTGAGCTAGTTGCTGAACAGCATTCATTAAATGTCTAGGGACTTTTGCTGGGGTTCTCAATTTCTTTCCTTGAGTTGCTGAGGAGCACAGTCCTGTCGAGTTTTGAACATGTTCAGAAATTTTGCACAGCTAATTTCAAACCCTTCTCACGAGTGCTAGATCTATATTTTGACACCTGAGAGCTCTCCTCTGATAGAAAACATGTTCAGGTCTAAAAACCATAGCAATGATAAAAAAAAATAATTACTTTGTCCAAATAACACATTTGTCCAAATCTGCCTGTTTTCATTTCTTAAGTTCTCAAACACATTTACAAAATAATGTGCATGGCCAAAAATGAAGTTTTACAAGCCATGAACACAAACATAGGCTGTTCAAAATGTAGTCACATGGCTTGCGATCACTTGGTCGCAAACACTCAGAATTCAGTGGGATTTTCTTGCAATTTGAGTTACTAAATCAACTCAAATGGTTGCAGTCCAGTGTGTTAATACCTTAATTTAAAGGTTTTTAGACTTTCTACACTGAGATGTTCAAATAAGGTTGAGTTTGAAAACAGAACATTATTCATATGTATTAATACATTATTAATAACATTACAACAAATAGACTTTTAAATGGAGATAGGCACCAGCTCCCCGCGATCCAGTAAGGAAAGGGTAAAGGTAATGGATGGATGGATGGATGGATGGATGGATGGATGGATGGATGGATGAATGAAGTTTATCAATAATAAAAACAACAATTTTATTTTTCAATTGATATTCCCAGTATTATAGCATGTTTTATCAGTGACATTTTTGGGTTATTGTATACAGATAATATAAGCAGTCTGTTGTGAAGCTCCATTTTCCGCATTTACTCTGATTTATTTTTCTCTTGCTGCTGTAAGAAAATATGCAGCTCTTTTGTCAGTTGCACAAAAAGTTAACTTTTTTGTGTCTGTGTACTTGTGCTCTTTAATGTGTACATGATTACATTTAAACAATTAGTTAATCCCTTATTTTTGTGGCTGTTGTAATGAGAGGAGAGGAGACAACGATTTAACTGGAACTTTACAGTAATTACTGAGATTTCCATTTTATAGGACATGGTCCTCCTGTATATTTACTCTGTTATCTTCTTTTTTAACTCTGTTTTCTTTTAACACAGTGTCTCTTTCTGCCCTTCACCATCTCAGCAGCACTCTCTGGTGACAAGGAACATTTACAGCAACAGAACAGAGCAACAATGCATTCAGTGTAAACTTAAGAATACAACACCCGCCATCCACATTTTCCTGTTGCCACACTTACATTGTTTTCTGCTTGACTAATATTTAGTTGATTTGTTCAAAAAAGAGGGACATTTACCCTACAAAACCATTTAAAACAAAACAAAAATCCTTTAGGAAAGAGTTTTGATTTGATGTAAAAACTAACCTGAATAAGAGTTTATAATTTTTATCAGTGTGTATAAACCTGAAATCTGACAGTTTGCCCATTTGCTTAGTAGTGTTATTGCTGAGTCAGCATTCATACTATTGTTTTCTTATTTATTGATTCTTCCACACGTACATTTAGAACTGATCGACTTTTGACGTCAGCCCAATTCAAGTTGGCCACTACAGTTAAGCAACTTTAGCCAGAACAAAAATAGCTATAACCCAGTCAATTTCAAAAACAAATTGAGCTAAAGTTTGGTGTGGTTGTTAATGAGAGTCAATAATAACACATAGTCTGAGTGGTAACTGATCAGTCAAGATTTGTTTTTAAAACTTTGTCAAAAAGTATTGGAGTTCATTGTATCTTACTGCTGGTGTAGATTCTCAGTCATCCAGGCCATGGTAAATTCAAAAAAAGTTAAAAAACAAAAACAACTGGACTTCTATTCTGTAGCTGAAGACGTTTCGCTTCTCCTCCGAGGAGCTTTCTCAATTCAGAAATAGAGAGTGTGGAGTTGAGCTTTTAAAGCTGAGATGTGATGTAAGCTGGATTGCTTGCAAATTGTTCTCACTC
>NC_051445.1:30468846-30483915 GCF_001649575.2 Kryptolebias marmoratus
ACAAGATAACTAAGCTAAAACATGACAATGCTAACAAAGGTACAGGATAACTAAACTACTAAAACATGATATTACTAAACCAAGGCACGAAGAATCTAGCTAACAGTGAATATGATAACTAATTGTGCAGTAACTAAGCTAAGTGTTACTGCCTGGGTGCCTGGGTTGCTTTTGAGGGCTGTCTAGTCCGTGCATAACCAAAGCAGGAGCTGTGTCCACATTTTTAAAATAAAGTCAAGCTTGTTCTCAGTGCATGTTGGACTCTGCCAGGGCTGTTCCTTGTCTCTAATCTTGTTTGTGGTGTTTATGAACAGGACCTCAAGATTCAGTTGTGGAGAGTAGTGTGCGTGGTTTTGTTTCTGCTTTTTGCAGATAATGTGGTTCTGTTGGTGTCTTCAGGCCATGAACTTTAGCATTCACTGGGATGATTTACAGCCAAGTGTGAAGCGGTTGGGATGAGAGTCAGCTCCTCTAAGTCTGAGGCCATGGTTCTCAACCGGAAACAGGTGGAATTATCTCTCAGGGTCGGGAATAAGTCTCTGATTCACATAAAGGATTTCAAGTATCTGGGTGTCTTGTTCACGAGTGATAAAGGGATGCGGTGGGAGAGGGACTGATGGATCGAGGCCTCATCTGCAGCAATGAGGATGTTGCTTTGATCTGTCTTGGTGAAGAAAGATTTGAGTTCAAATGAAAACTCCTGATTTACTGGTCCATCTATGTTCCAACCCTCACATATGGTCATGAGGTTCGGATCATGACCGAAAGAACAAGATCCTGGATAGAAGCAGCTGAAATGAGCTTCCTTTGTAGGGTGGCCAGGCTCAGCTTTAAAGATAAGGTGAGGATCTCTGTCATCTAGTAGGAGCTTGAAGTAGAGCCAATGCTCCTTCACATTAACAGCAGCCATTTGAGGTGGTTCAGGCATCTCAATAGGGTACCTCACTTTGGAAGGTTTTCGGGCCTGTCCCTCTGGGAAGAGACCTCAGGGAAGACCAGAGACCCAGGGATTATGTCTCCTCTCTGGTCTGGGAACACCTTGGGATCCCCCAAGAGGAGCTGGAGAGTGTCTCTGGGAAAAGGGATGTCTAGGTTTCTCTCCTAGAGCTGTTGCCTCCACGACCCAAACACAGATAAGCAGTAGAAGATGGATGGATGAAACTGATTGTTTAAGCTAAAAAAGCAGAATACTAGCTAAAAACTAAAACTAGCTAAAGATTATCTAATAGAAATAGATAAAAGTAGTAAAATATTAGCTAGAAGCTAAAAGTAGCAAAATGGCAGCTAAAAGAAGCATGAGGCTTGCTAAAAGCTAAAGTTGTTGAAAGCTAAACGTAACAAAATGCTAGCGTTGAGATAAACTACCTTTACCTCTCCGAGTTGGTTGTTATGAAAGACCTTCAGGAGACGTTACCTTAAAGTTTAACACATTTATTCAAATGCCATTAGTCAATGTTCACACAATCATAAAACCAGATGCATCTGGGATACAATCAATGGGAATGAGATACAGATTACCTTGAAAACTAGTCAAGCCATCACCCCAGGATTGTATGTTCGTCTGGTTTTATTACTAGGCCACCCTTCCTCCAGAGGTTGGATCACTGCTTCCCTTCTCTGGAGGTCAAAGGGCAGCTCTTTCCCCCTTACTTGCTGGCACGTCCGTTGCTCATATTCCAGGGTGTCTACCACCTATATCTCGCTTTCCAGATAAACTGAACAACTATTTGTTAAATCTTTTAAAATGGCTAAATACAAGGCCTTCTATTCCACACTAGCTAGAAGCTAAAAGTGAAAAATGCTGGCAAAAAGTAGCGAAAGGCTAACTAAAAGGTAAAAGCAGCAGAATGGTAGCTTAAAGTTTAATTTTCCAAAAAGCTATCTAAAATAGAAGAGTATTTTAAGTGCAAATGAGAGCAGTGAAAACATGCTAAAGAAGATTTAAAAAGGGCAATATTTTTAGAGACCTCAATGTATTTTCGTATTGGGAACATATTTGTAAATTAAATTAAATATTTTATATTATATTTTATTTTAAGTATAAAACTAACAAAAAAAGAGGAGCTGTTGGTTTGTTTTTTTTTTTTCTTCCTGCTCTCCGTGTTTCTGCTCTCTCTGTTTCCTCCTCCCCCCATCTGTCCTGCTTTTTGATTGTCTTTCTTTCTTTGGAGCCTCTCTTTGCATAATTTCTGAATTAAATTATTATGGATCTGGTCGGCTGGTCTCTCAACGCAATAGATCAAATTTTCTCAACGAGAAGACTGGGCAAAGGAGAGCCCTCCTGTCTCGATGGGACATATCCAGCTGGATACACCTTGGATTCCTGCAATAAATTGAAGATTGTGTGTTTATCTGTAATGGCGGTTGAGGATGTTGAAGAGGTGTACATAATTGGATTTTTGATAACAGGATTTCTGCTTTTGGGACTTGGCGGTTATCTAGTGTATCGTGAAATTCAGAAGATGCTGGCAGCTGTTTGGGCCATGACAAGGTTGTGTGAAGGTATGTGCCGAGTGGTGAACGCTCAGATTCAGTTGCTTTGCAAACAATATGTCTATGTTTATTGTTGCTCCGTTCGTTCCTCCCTCTCCCTTTTGTCTCATTAGCATAGTTGAATTAGCTTAACCTATAACTGAATCAGCATTAGCATAGTTGAATTGGCTGAAACTTTAGTTGAATTAGCATTACGAAAGGTATAGTTTATCTTAGTCTGTTCAGCTGAGGTGTTTAAGTCGAAGTTTAGTTTATGTTAGCTTATTATATCTTAGTTTGGTTTTCATCAGTTTATTTTAGTATGACTTAGTCAATTTTATCCTGCCTTTGCTTGCTTAAACTTATTTTGCTTGGCTAAGCTTAATTTATATTTTAGTTTAGTTTAGCCTGTGTTTTAGATACATTTAGCTTTTTTAAAACCTTCTTACACTTAGTTGGCCTTTTATTGAAATGTTTGTAACTCTTAGTTGGCCTTTGGTACTCTAAGTTAGCCTTCTGGTACCTTTAGTTTAGTCTATCTTAGCATTATTTATGATCTGTTCAGGTCAGCTGAGGTTTTTAACCTTTGACAACCATGCTCTGGTCCAGTATAGCACTGGAGCCCATTTGGTAGAAAAACTCAAAGAGAGAGACCTGTGGGAGACAGTTTCTTTTGTCTCACTTAAATGGTCAAAGTACAAGTTGACCAAGGCAGCTAAAGTATATTTTGACCTGGAGGCCTGACACAAACAAGATTTGGCTCTGTTCAACCTGTTCTTATTTCTCTGAGAACAAATTAAATTAGGCTAAACTTTTCCTTCCAATTTTAAATTATTATGGTAATAAAGTGTTGAATAAAAGGTCTGTATATATGAAATCTTTCAAAAAACGTAGATTTCATGGGACAATGTTAGTTTTTGTTTTACATTTTTAGACCTCATTTTAAAAGGTTTTTGACTTCAGCATGATTCATGGCCAATTTTGGAGTAAGCATTAGTTTTATTTTCACTCTAATAATTGTTTTTAATATTTCTTGGCTCTCTAACCTGGTGAATTAGCACCGTAATATAACTGCAGCCACTATTATCATCTCCCATTAGAAATAAACTACAACTCACTGGACACACACACAGGTGCACACCTGCTGAACAAATCTCCCTGTAGAGCGGCAGCTGGCTTTGTGTCCCATCTAAGTGCAGCCAGAAACACAAGTTTCCTTAAATGGGAAACATTCCTTCCAAATGCACACTAATGTTTGAAATAAATAAGCTACATTATGCGTAAAAGGGGAAATGATTACCCGCTTTTAACAGCTGTTATGAATATTTATGAAGTGTTTCTGTCACTGCTTATTTCCCTGCCTTTTCGGCTCCCCACGCACAAGCAGCCAGTACAAAAGCTCTTGTTTGCATTCACTGTTTTCAACATGACACTGACTTTAACATCAATATTTTTAACATTTTGGTTTTATATAGAAAATATTCTTTTTGGTTGCTGATTGAATTTTCAATTCCCACTTTATTTCAGGAGCTTTTAAGCCTTTTGCACTTGTTAATGTGTGAGCTTGACGGTGCATCTGTGTGAGTGTCTTTTATGTGTTTGAGGCGCCTGCAGGCACAAGGCTGTGCAAGACAGCTTTTCTCTCCCCGTAGCTGTGATTGTCAGGGTTAGTTAAAGCAGAGGTTCCAATGTTCCTAAAGCTTTAAAGGACAGCACGATCTGGAGGCAAGGAGATGAAAAAAGAGAGGTAAGTCATCCCACCCTCCTTGGGGATTTTCCCTTCAAGGGCTTCATCACAATCTCTCTAAATGAAACCATTATCTCAACATTTCTGCCTCGGGCACTGTCACTACTTCACTCTTTCTTTACACACACATTTTCACATCCGAAACCTTTCCACCTTTACCCTCTTTTGAGGAGCATTTTGAAGAAGTAAAGGGATAATGAAAGATAGAAGGTGACAGCAGTAGGGAGAGTAAAGAGGTGGTGGTGTCAGGAGAAGAGGAACTAACAGGGATGAAAATGCCATAGATGGAGGAGACTTGTCTGTATATATACACACACAGGCACACACCTACACACACACACACACACACATATATATATATATATACATATGGGTGGGTGGGTGTGTACGTGCGTGTGTGTGTGTGTGTGTGTGTGTGTGATGACTTCTAATTCATTCAGGAAAAGCTAAGATTTGGTTTGCTTGTCATAACAGATCCTTCTGTCTGCCCTGAGGGAGAGCTGTTCTCCAGCTGCTGTGATACAGTTTGAAATGTTTTTTAATGTGTTATTCAGGCATAATGGATCCCAGAACTCATAGCTGCATTCAGACCTGCCTTTTATTGCCACATACACAGCAGCCACCCAACAACGCCCACAGGAAGGGAGGGAGGGGAGAAAAAGACATGACAGAGTGGATGAGAGAAGGTTGTGATCATAATAAGTGTTAATAATGGGATGGCCGCAGGACTGAAACAAATCACCTGATGATGATGATTTCATTATATTAAGTCACAGAGGAGCTGTTCACACAGCCGGCACCACCACATCCCAGTTAGAAACTGTTCACACAGGACAAAGGCAATGAAATGTGATGGTAATTATGTTTACAGCTGTGAGACAGATATTCAAACAGTTTTCTTTTTTATGTATTTGGCAAAACATTTTTCTCTAAAATGATTTGGAAATATAATATCTACATGGTTAAGTAACCTTAATTAGCCATATCTGAGGCAGCAACACAGCCCTATAGTACAATAGGACCATTAACTTCAAGGACTGGACATAGAGTGACCAGGAGGTCAACTGCCTTATTATTTTTCATGTTATATAGCTAAAGCCTGCATCACACTGGGCTGCTACTGGTGGAAACTAGTTGGCAACTCAAAATTGTGGGAAAACAGGCAAATATTCTTTGGCAGTCTCACTTCTAAGTGTTTGCAACCAGAGAGCCAAACGGCTAATTTTTGAAAATCATGGCCTAATCTTGTGCACATGGTTTGGAAAACTGTAAACTAGGTTGAGCAAATTATTTTATTGACAAATTATTTTATTGACACTGTACCTGCTTCAGATAGGTAGATTTGGACCCCATTTTTAATCTTTAATATTCATAATTTTACGGATTTTAGAATTTGGGTCTCATTTATAAGAGATTGCGTAGGATTCATACTAAAAGTATACATATGCCCAAAAGGCAAAAAAGGCGTATGCTAAAAAAAAAAAAAAAAAAAAAAAAATCATATTTATAAAACCATGCCCACCCACACCAGCAAGAAATTTCCCTTTATAAATCACACCTGTATCTGAAGGTTTGCGCACAAGGACCCCAGGTTCTGCCCTCCACGCACCCATATTCAACCATAAATGGTCAATGCAAAGCATCTCATGAATGTGAAGGTGTATTTAAATTAACCATCTGATCAATAGTATTTCATGGTTACCAATGGCAACCATGGAGAATAGAGTGAAGATGACAAGGCTTGGCAGATTAGGATTCAGAACACGCGAACCACAACGAAGTTTTAAGGATTTTATTAGTAGCAAAACGCTATCTGGATTACCTAAAGCCTGGACCGGAGCTTCGGCGGGGCAGCAGGGGATCGCCCAGACAGGTAAGCTAGTAGCACTTCCTGAAGTAAAGTCCTTTGAGAAGGGGGCAAGGCAGTTATCAGAGTCCGGGGGCAGGCGAGGGTCGAGAACCAGGAGATCAGAGATCGGCAGACAAATCCAGAGAAGCACTAACCAGAAAGCGAAGTCCATAGAGGAAGAGCAGGGTCCATTTCCAAAAGGCTGAGTCCGAGAAGGTATCCTACAAGGAGCAGGCAGTGGTCGGGGGTCAAGGTGCAGGCGTGGGTTTGATAACGTGGCAGGCATGAACTGTGATACGCTGGACATTTACTCAGAAGAACCTTTCAATAATCTGGCAACTGTGAGCTGTGTGCTGTGGACTTAAATACAGGGACAGACAGGTGAAGCTGATGAGATTGATTGTGGTGTCATGGTAACGGAGGCGTGGCATGGGTTGTGGAAACTACTGGAACTGTGAGCAGGAACAATGAAACTGTGACAGAAGAAACTAAATTTCACCAAGGCACAAATCAAAGTGCTGCTGAGTCAGGTGGAGAACAGAAAAAATATAATTTTTGGGAGCCATAGTAGTGGCGTTACAAATAAAATTAAGTGTTCTGAGCAGCAACACGTCGTTACCACCATTAATTCAGTGAGTGGGGCAGAGAGGACCGTGGACGAGGGGAAAAAAAAGTTGTCAGATTTGAGGGTGGAGGCAAAAAATTGACTAACTGGCCACCGCCAGAGCATGTCAGCCACAGGTTGAGGTAAGCATGTACCCAAACTGACACCTTTTGAAAGAAGGGATGGCCTCCAGACTTGGAGAGATAAGCTTGTGTGGCATTGTATCAAAAAAGGAGGGAGACACTGATTTGTCTGAGACTACAGATGAGACAGGGAAAGCTCATTTTAACTTATATTGTGTGTAAATCAGAGATAAAAGAACAGTGGGACACGTTGTCTTCATGTTCTTGGGTCCTCTTGAGTTGGCAGGTGTAGAGGAGAGTCCGGGTGAGGGGGAAATGGGCACAGAGGGTCCGGCTGTCCCCAGCTCCAGTGCGCCCCAAGCGCATGGTACGTCTGGAGGAGGACGAGTGCTGATGTCTGCTGTTCTGGAAAATCAAAGGGGAAATGATTAATGAATTGAGAAAAATCCAAGCAGTGTTGAGCAGTTTTTGTGATGTTATGTCTGACATATTAAACTCATTAAAAAAAAACTTGTTAAAAAGTGAACCTCATTGCTATCTTAATCGTTGCATGACTTCCTCATGGAGCCAGGCTCCATGTTAAAATTCCTTTTGTCAGGGAGGGGGGTGTGGGTCAGGGTCTTCATTCTGAGGAGGAGGGAAGCCAGGACGGAGATGGATGCCATGCAGCACACCATACACCTTGATGATCTTGCATACCTTCCTTGGATTATATAGGAGTGTCCAATTCCCCACTTCACCATCTCTATCGGCAGTTTCCCCTGTCTCTAAAACAAGCGTACGTAGTACACATGGCTAAGAGTTTGTGTGAGGGACCGCAAATTTTCCCATGAAGTTTGTTTTATAGATCACAAACTTTGCTTGGAAAGTGACGTATGCAAGTTTCAGGCCCCGTTTTGTGTGTACACCAATTTTATAAATGAGACCCCTGAACATGTTTTCTGTTGGAGGAACTCCTAGATGTCAAAATGTAGCTCAGGTACTGACCATACTATAACCCCACTGCTTATATGGGCCACTCAGTTCACTTCAGCAAACCACCAATACACCAAACCACCATACACACAGTCTGCCATCTGCCCTGTACAGTGAAAACTGGAATTCATCCATGAAGAGAACACCACTCCAGCATCATTGAATGTGAGAATTTGGCCACTCAAGTTTGTTACGACAATGAACTGCAGTCAGTTGGAGACTCAGTAAGGATGATGACCAAACAGATAAGCTTCCCTGGTTTCTTATAGTTTGTCCAGAAATTATTTTGTTATGCAAACCAGTTGTTGCAGCAGGTGTAGGGTGGCTGGTCTCAGACAATCCTGGAGGTGAAGATAATGGATGTGGAGGTCCTGGCTGATGTGGTTACACGTGGTATGTGGTTGTAAGGCTGGTTGGATGTACTTTGTACTCTGAAATGTCTTTGGAGAAGACTTATGGTATAAAAATGATTATTCAATTTATGGGCAACAGCTCTGGTGAACATTCCTGCAATCCCTCTCCTTACAAACTTGTGACACCTGTAGCATTCTTCTGTGTGATAAAACTGCACATTTTAGAGTGGCCTTTTGTTATGGCCAGCCTAAGGCACACCTGTGCCATAATCATGTTGTCTAATCAGCATCTTGATATGCCACACGTGTCGTGGATGGATTATTTTAGCAAAGGAGAAGTTCTCACTAACACAGATTTACACAAATTTGGGTAGCACTTTATAATAACTATACCTTATTTAATCATTAGTAAATGATTAATTAACCTTGAAAACATCATTAATTAAGGATGATTCCTACTTAGTACACTATAAATTAACACATTTAATAATACATTTAATAATGCTTTACCTATAAAGGCTAATTACTTCCAAAACCAACATACACAATGTTTATTCATGCTTAATAAATCATGAATTAACTATCCTATATACTGTGTATATGTATGTAAATGGTCATATAAAATTACTTCCACATGTGTTAGAAATGTATTAATGGTTAGAGAATATTTAAATTGACTACTTTCTTATCCTGCAGTGCAATAAATAGTCTTTTCGTGAACCCTTCTAAAGTGAAGACTATTTATGCTTTATTAAGTACAGGAAATCAGACCAAAATCTGTCAAAATCAAGCCAAGAGACGTGGAATACAAAACATATAGTTATGTATTGACATTTTTGACTCTCAAAACTTTTAAGTTGTGTACTACAAATAGAGCAAAATATTTGTAAACAAAAGAAAGGCACCTGCTGTATTAAACACAATAATATCTCATTACTTTAATTAGAAAGGAAGCAGTTTTCCGGAAGCCTTATAATCTTTAAGTAATTGTTCTGCCTCTGGTCCTCTTTAAATGCAAAGACAATTGTTGGCCATAAAAAAATTTCATCTTCACCTTTTTCTTCTTCTTAAAAAAGACTGCGATCAAGTCCTGCTTACGTTACGTTATCAGCAATTGATGGGAAAGTCAACTGTGTTGTTATCGTGTTTTTGCAACTGTGTGAGGAAAAAACTGTGTGCTAAATATGCTTAAGGCCAATTGAAAAGTTCTGCTGACCCGTGCCACCAACAACAAATCCAGTGAGGAGATGGAAACACAGGAAGACACGGTAGATACTTGGACCATGCTGAGCTACTACCACACCAAACTTTAGCTCAGTGTTTTTAAAATTGTCTGACTTTTAACCATTTTGTTTTCTAAGGTCAGTTGGCTATGGAGGCCCTCTTGAATTGGGCTGAGGCTAAATGTTAATTAGTTGTATAGATAAATTCAATGAACACCTTTAGAGAGTTGACTAAAATTTGATCAGTGGTTCATAAGTAATATTTAGCTAACAAACAAAGTTGATTTGAATGGCAATGTTTTAAAGACAGATCAGCTGTGCAATCAGTTAGTGCTCAGATAAACTGAAAACTACTACCACATGAAATTTTACCTCAATATCTTTAAAATGGACTGGTTAGTTGTTGGGATTTTTGTTTGCTAAGATTGCTTAGGTGTGGCAGCCATTTTGAATTGAGTTAACTCCAAATGTGAAATTACATCAAGTGATTACTGTTTGATAGTTTCATAAAATCTGTGCAATGGTTCAGGACATATTTTCCTAATGGTACAGACAAATAAACTCATGTACATACGAGGGATGTATACAGACATAAGCAAAAACGTTATTGCCATTTTGTCGTCAGTGGTGGGCAATAATAAAAATGGATAGGTTTTCTCTGTCTAACCTCTTGTACCCCATAAAAACAGGCTTTCACAGAGAAGTTTTGCAAATATTAGTCTTAGATTGTTCTGTAAAATTTCTTGATAAGAAAAAAATCAGTTTAAAGCATGATTTTAACAACTTTTCCTTGGATTACCTTTGTTTTTTTTTTGTTTTTTTTTAAATAGTATTGTTTCAGAAGCTCTGAAATAACTTCTTTTTAGTGTCATTTAAAACAAGAAAAACAAAGCAATGATTCGCTTTTTATGCAACAATACAATTTACTTGTCAATTCTGCTCATGTGTAACAAGAAAATGTGCAATATGAGTGAATGATTGAATGCATGAATGGATGAATACGTTATTTATCCCTGAGGGGAATATCTTTGTCACAGTAGCAGACATAAAATAAGATTCATATTATAACAATATAACAATCAGAAATAACATTCAGTAATGCTAATCTTTTTTGTAAAGATGAGCTGTTAAACAATGAGATGGAAAACAGAATAAATGTCCTCTTAAAGCATATGGATGTAGTGTAATATATGATATGTAGCTTTTATGATTGTTGGAGTACAACCTTTGCAGTTGTAGCCCTTTATTAAACATACTTTTGTCTCTCTCTCTCTCTGAGGCTGCACTGTGGTACTGCTGGTTAGATATGTTGGTGTAGATTCTGCTGGTTAGAACTGTATACTTATAGCACGTCAGTTGTAGGTTTGACTTCTAGTTGGGGCCTTTCAGCATGGAGTTTGTATGCTCTGCCTGTTCATGTGTGGGTTTTCTCCGGGTACACACCAAAAACCTAAATGTTAAAATGTTAAATTGTCAATGCTAAAATTGTCATTAGGTGAGAGTGTGAATAGTTGTTTGTTTCTGTGTGTCCCTGTGATGGACTGGCAACCTGTCCAGGGTGTACTCCACCTCTCGTCCAATGACTGCTGGAAGTAGGCACCAGTTCCTCGATTACATAAGTAGGAACAAGAGGATAAAAAAACAAAAACAAACAGATGGATGTCTTCCTGCTGATAAGTACATGTGGGTTCACAGTGTCAAGTTTTAAAACCAGTGATGAGATGAAAAAAGTACCAGGAGAAACCAAGTGTTTATTGTGTGATATTTTGAAAAAATACAGAATTTAAAAAGATACAGTAGTTATTGCAATCATCATAACAGAGTAATAAATGTCTACATGGATGGAAGTCAGTATTGGTCATTGAGGTAGTAATATACCCATAGAATGGTACTATAAAGCAATATTTAATGATTAACTGAAAGTGCTCTCAAAAACACTGACATGTTTGAAATGTCAATGTTTCCTTTCTCTGTAATGAAAATCAGAAAGCCCCTAATGATCAACATATTTTTAGTCTAGATGACACACTGTGCATTGTCTATATCTTTGTGTGTGTTCATTTCCTTTGATGGTAGTGAGCAGTAGTGAAAGCTCTGAGAAATGATAATACGAACACAACCACTGGCTGTCAGTTATGGTCAGTGACTGACCAGCAATTCAACATTTTCTACAAGGTTTATTGCATAAATGTTAGGTCAGCATTCACACTGTTGTTTTCCTGTTGGTAGTTTCTTCTGTGTGTCTTTTTGTACTCTAACTACATCAGCATACTTTTGGTTTTTGTAACTTTTATACTTTATGTAGTATACTTTTTATTCTGGTTATTTTAGCCTTCGGATACTGTTTTGCTAATTTAAGACTTTAGCTACTGTTATGGTAGTTTTAGTTTTCAGCTACTGCTTGGCTAATTTTACCTTTTTTCGGAATCTCAACTCATTTCCTGGTTTTGTCAGTTAAAGAGCTCTGATCCCTTTCAGTCTGGTTTTCAAAAACACCATTCCACTGAAACTGCTTTGGTAAAAGTTTACAAATATCTGTTAATGGCTGTTGATGAGGGAAACTTAATGCCACCTTTGATACCGTTGACCATGCAATCTTGCTACACAGATTAAAGGTCTTGCCTGGTATTTCTGGCTCAGTTTTAGACTGGCTCACTTCATTATCTGACCGAACATTTTCTGTCAAGACAGACAGGTTCTCCTCTGATGATGCCCTCTTAACTAGCAGGGTGCCACAAAGCTCTGTCCTGTGTCCACTTTTGTTTTACATTATTACACTTGCTGGCATTATTCAGTCCTTCTCAGATATTTCTTATCATATTTACACTGATGAAATTCAATTGTATTTTTCATTTAGACCACATCAACTGGACAGATTGGCCATTCTCATTCAATGTCTGTCCCGAATCAGTGACTGGCTCTCCAGTACCTTTCTGGTTTTAAATACCAGTAAGATGGGGACTATGATTATTGCTCCCAGTCACTTGCATCAAAATATCAGCCAAACAATTGCCTCTTTCTGCCCACCAGCTAAATCAAAGGTAAAAAATCTAGGTGTCACATTCGACTCATCATTAGGCTTTGATTCACATAATAAGGCCGTTTCCCGTTCTTGTTTCTTTCATTCAAGAAACATTTCTAAAATAAGACATCTGGTCTCCAAAGTTGACCTGGAGAAAATTGTTCATGCTTTTGTGTCATCTCGTGTGGACTATTGTAATGCCCTCTTTACTTGCCTGGACAAATCCTCATTTTCACGTTTGCAATCAATTCAGAACGCAGCAGGCAGACTTCTCACTAAATCCAGTAAATTCAGTCATATCACTCCAGTTCTATATTCTCTACACTGGCCTTACAGTAGATTTTAGAATTTGTTTTAAAGTTCTTGTGTTGGCGTACAGAGCCTTGAATGGCCAGATGCCTGACTATATTTGATACTCTACTTGTGGCCTACGTTCTCAAACTCTGAATCTCCTGGTTGTTTCATATACGTGGCTAAAAACTAAATGGGCCAGGGCCTTTTAATCGGTGGCAACAAGGCTGTAGAACAGTTTGCCCTTGCAGCTCTGTTTTGCTGACTCTGTGGAGATTTTTAAAAAGCAGCTAAAAACATTTTTATTTTCCCAAGCTTTTATATCTTGATTTTATTGTGTTATGTTTGTATTATGCTTTGTATAGTTTTTAAGGCTGACTTTTATTGTTCAGTGCTTTGTGATTTGGTGTCTGTGAAAAGCGCTTTATAAATAAATTTTACTTACTTACTTTTTAGTGATTGTTCTGTTGGTTTTAGCATTATACTCCTGTTGTGCTAATTTTAGTTTTTATTTTCTGTTTTGCTAGTTTTAGCTTTAAATTATTGATTTGGCTTTAGCTTTTGCTAATTTTAGTTTTTTGTTCAACTTGTTTTATAAAGTGATATTCATTCAGCAGTTAGCATGCGCACTGTATTTTGACAGATGCTCATTTTCTAATTCCTTTCATGCTTGGACTTTGATCAGTTTCTAAGCAACCCAGGTTGCAGAGATTGAAAGGTTAATTTTTCCCCAGTCTGGTTCTGTGTGGTAGATGAAATGGAACAAGTTCATTAGAGAGACAAGGCAAGGACTGCATCTATCATCTACCCATCGTTCTTACTCCTGTCTTCCACATTCCTAGCCTTTTGGGATTTGGGAAATGAAGCAATCAGCCATTCTGCATTGATAATGGAGAATTTGAAAACTCCATGAAGTCAAGTAGGCTGCGACCTTGAAGTTACAGCTTGATTTTATTACAGTGGATGTTGACACAATAGAGGTGAAGCATCTGAAGAGCACTAAGAGCTGCTTTCTGAATAGGAGGTGCACTGAAACAAGATGAGTTTATTATGCTTCCACTAGGCAGAGACAGTATTGCAAGAGGAAACACAATATGTGCAAATGGCAGGCACATGAAAGGTGTCAGGCTTTAGGAAGATTGTCCAATAACCGATCAGATCCCTAGTTCAATGTCTTGTCAATTTCCTCTGGAGAAAGATACTTACTTTCACCTCTTATGGTAAGTGCAGTTTGCACTATGTAAAGCACTTTTGTGTAAAGCAAAAATGTTGCTCATTGTGTAGCACTGTATGTAGCACCATATGTGTAGTAGATTATGTTGAGGATGACTCAAAAACTAATTTAGTTCAATATTAGTAAAACTGATTAAATTAGAGACACAGTTGTATTGACTACTGTCAATTAGCTGTGGCAGCCATGCTGAATTGAATTTACTCCAAAAGTTAAATCATGTGATCAACTTTCGGAGTTTTATTAAAATTCACCCAGTGGTTCATCAAATATTTTGCGAAGGGATAGACACAATTGTCTCAAATAGTTGATGACAAAGTTTTAAACAAAGATCTTGCATGATCAGTTGGAGCTTAAAATCTAATTTTAGGATGAGTCATACCACACTTTAGCTCATTATCTCTAAAACTGACTTAGTTATAGCCATTTTCTAGTTTGCTAAGGTCACTTAGCTGTGGCAGCTGTCTTGAATGGGGTTGACTCCAACAAAAAGATCAGTTGTAGGTGTACATCCAATAATTATTTTTCTTTGAGTTTAAGCCAAATCTGTCCATGGAGAAGTGTTTTATAACAGTACAATATTACATTGAAGGATACAAGAGAACAGTTTTCACCAGTCTGCGTCCTCGAGTGCAACTATCCTGCATGTTTTAAATGTTTCTCTGTTTTGCCAGAGAAACCTGATTTCAGATTTGTATAAATGAGTGATTAACAGGCTGCAGAACTTTAAGACATCCTAAAGAGAAGGGATACAACTAAAATATGAAGGATAGTGGCACTCAAGGACCAGGATTAGGGACCACTGCGATAGAGCATTTGTAGAAGTTTTAATATTTGCTGACATGTCTTTAGCGTTAAATAACAACCATATTAGTGTCAGTGTCCCTGAAGACAGTATCCGGTAATAACTGTGAGCCACACTAGAGCAAAAAAGACAATGTCGCAAATTGAGGGTTTGGACTTCCAGTGATGTGTCACTCTTACTTCTTTGTAAGCAGTTCTGATTCTTGTTAGGATCTGAGTTTTGGAATTATGTTTTGTCTTCATGTTTCAGTTATAGTTTATTGTTTGTGTTTTGTCTCTTCCCTGTGCCTCAGCCAACATTCACTTTTCCTCAGTCACTCTCTCTCTCTTCGCCATTCTCACCCATCTACACCTGCCTCTAGCTCCTTAATCATCTCACCTGTGCCCACTTCCACTAATCACCCTCTGCCTTTAA
>NC_051445.1:30484535-30485236 GCF_001649575.2 Kryptolebias marmoratus
GTGTCTTCGGTGGCTGCTGCGCCTCCAGAAATCCCGGTCTCCCGAAGACGGAGGCGTAGAAGAGGAAAGGAGCGGGTCGACTGCGAGATCTCTCTGTCGCCCGTGCTGGTGGAGGAGGAGACGGCATCTCCGTTCTGGGGAACCCATTTGGCCTGCAGACCAACTCCGCTGCCACCGGCGAGGCCCTCAGTTCCGCCTCCAGACCTATCTGCCGAGCCCTGGGATCTCCCTGCGCCCTCTGCCGAGCCCTGGGATCTCCCTGCGCCCTCTGCCGAGCCCCCAGAGCTCCCTGCGCTCCCTGCGCCCTCTGCAGAGCCCAGAGCAAGATCTGCCAACGTTTCAGTGGGGGTCTGCAGCGACGCCACCACTGCTTCTCTGTTGGGTCCCTCCTGTGTCTCCGTGGGGGTCGGCCGGGACGACGATGCCCCACCTCCCTGTGTCTCCGTGGGGGTCGGCCGGGACAACGACGCCCCACCTCCCTGTGTCTCCGAGGGGGTCGCGGACGGCGACGCCTCTCAGCCAGTCTCCGAGGGGGTTGCGGACGGCGACGCCTCTCAGCCAGTCTCCGAGGGGGTGGCGGACGGCCCTTTATTTTTGAGTATTTGTCTGTTTCCCCAGTCTTGCTGGTCGGTTTTTTGTTAGTGCTCTTTGCTTGTTTTTTGTTCTTGCCCGCCGTCCTGTATTTTTGTTGTTCCCCCTCC
>NC_051445.1:30485793-30488703 GCF_001649575.2 Kryptolebias marmoratus
TTCATTGTCATTCTTTGCCTCCCTGATGTGCCGTCCTTCCTGTTTGCTCGTGCCTCCTCGTCTCCCTTTGGTTAATCTCTTGTCACAGGTCTGTTCATGTTTTGTTAGTTAATGTTTTTGTATTTAGTTTAGATTTTGCTGCCACGTCAGCCTTTGTTTTTGGGTTTGCCTTTTATTTCTAAATAAATTTAGTTTTTTTTATCAACATGAGTCTGCGCTCAGGGTTCGCCTCCTTCACCCCAGTTCATGACAATTCTAAAAAAAAATCTCAGTACAGCTGACAGTTCAGAGACCTGTTGTTTAACCAGCAGAAACCCGTCTACACAGTTTATCCGTATGAAAATGCAGTCAAAGAATCTGTAGAGATGGAACACTCGATTTTGCTGACAGATTGGAGGAAATAGAAAGTTGTGAAGTGGTTCCTCTCAAAGGGAGCGAGAATGAGGGTTATTGGCTTTTTGTTTCATGAACAATAATCAAAAGACCACTGCAACCTGATTCCACACCAAGCTGACAAATGAGAACACCATCGACCACAACATCAACCATAATCATCCCATACCATATCACTGTGAAAACTTCCTGGCTAAATTAAGTAAATAAATGGATTCCTCATTCTGAAGAGGATGGAAAACACATCATCAGCATCATGATTAGTAGACGGTCTGGCCCTGTGGCAAGGCTACAAAACACAACAATGCTCTTACCAATTTGCTTTATGTACTAAGTGCAGTGCAAAAGTGTCTTAAAATTAAAGGCCTAGTATTCCTTGAAGAAATGTATATCACCTGACGCATTTCATGCCAAAGTTCTAAACTAAGATCATTATACGATGAGGAATGATGGAATTGTAGTCGTTTTCATCCAACGTCGTAAATGTTGGGATGCACAATCTTAAAAATAGGAGATCTTAATGCTTGGGTTATGACTCCTGGCTACTTCCTTTGGGTTCACTCCAAAAGGTAATCAGTTGTAGATGTTAATCCAGTGTACTTTTTGAAAGTTTAATTAAAATCTGTTCACTAGTTTATGAGATATTTCACTAATGGTACAGACAAACAAACACATACACAGACACGGGCAAAACATTATTGCTCTGCCTTTACCTATTGGCGGAGGGTGATACAACTAAGAAGGTTGAGTGTAGATACATAAAGATAGGCAGTGATCAATAGCCAAAGCCTAATTTAAATTAGTTTTTATCTGTATTCAGTTGGATGTGTAATCATTGTATCTTAGCCTTTCTTTACCACCCTCGACGGAGTCTCCCACTTTGACTGTGGGACCTGCAATCTGTACTCAGTCCAGATGTACAGATGCCCTGTACACTATTTCAGCCTCTTGGTTATGGTGTTTAATGCATACATTGCCTTCCTGCATTTTATGGTATTATGTGCTAGACTGTCTCAGGGCCATTGTTCTACAGCCTGCATTTTAAGTCTTGTCTGGTATGGTAGATCTCAGTCTCCGTTGCTCTGAGCTGCCATGATTAATGCCTCTGTGCTGTAAGACAGCACAGAGTCCTCTGACAAGGCCGATGAGGCAGCAGGCTCTTACAAGGAAAAAGAAAAGAAAACCAAAACACATACACAAAAATGAAAAACAAACAAACAAACACAACAAAACAAAAAGCTGACAGGGAAACAAAAATACAAAGGTAAAATCACAAGGAGAACATAGGGGAGAAGGCAAGTAAACAGGTGTACAGGTGTGAGACTTAGGAGCAAGGCTGACTGGGGGATGTAAACGTAAATGACACAGGGGAGGAACAAAAACCCCCCAAAAAAACCCCACAAACAACATAAAATCAGCTGACTCAATAAAAAGAAAAGAACAAAATAAAACTAACAGCCAGAAACCCTCAGATTAAGACACTCTGATGCTCACTTGTCCTCTGCCTCCCTCCTTTCTCTTAGTGTACAGTCTCAGGGTGCTGGACTTGGGGTGTAACCATCCATGTATTGAGAGGCTATTTTGTGTCTTGATGTCAGTGGCTTTTATATCCTGTGTTGGACAAGTTTTTATACCAGCAGGGTATCTGATGACTGGCACTGCATACATGTTGGTGGCTTGGACCTTGTTATTACTGTCAGGTTTAAATAACGTCAAAGAGGGAAGCGGCTCGGCGACTGACAGACCACAGGAGACTAAACGTACGTGAAGTGAGTTTATTTACAGTGCAGATAACACAGGTACTGGCGCTCGGATCTGTAAGAGAAGGCGGAAGGTAAGTTGGAGGACGTGTGAATTGGAAGAGGCTTGAGATAGGTAACACATGAAGTAGTTCCAGGAGATTGTCTTGCTTACTCAGAAGGAGGTTGGATCCGGCACAGACTGATGGTGACAAGGTAAGTGTCTATAGATGGGAGTTCTCCGGTTGCAAGTCTCCAGATGAAGGAGGTAAGTGTTTCTCACAGAAGGGCAGACGACAACAACAACAAGGCAGACTGGCTCAGGCAAGTGGCACAAAAGAGCTTGGCTTAGGGGAGAGCAGGCATACGGACCAGACTGGATGTCCAGGAAAAAACAGGTATTCTAGGGGAGCACAAAAAACACAACGAACACAGGTAAGTTGTCAGAATGAGGTGTCAGCGTGGCGAACCCAATCTGCAGACTCATCTTCAGAAACAAAAACTGATTTATTTATATAACAAAAGAAGAAAACAAAAAGCTGACGTGGCAGCAAAACTAACTATAACAAAAATCCAGATAATAACAAAGGCGGGACAAGGCAAGGCAAAAACAAAGAGGGACCAGACTGGAACCAAACGCGAACAAACAACAATGAATCGGCAGGGAGGTGGAGAGGAAGACCAAGTTTTAAAGCAGAGGGTGATGAGGAGAAGTGGGAACAGGTGTGTGATTAGGAGTGAAGACAGCTGGAGATGGGTGTGACAGGAAACCAGAAAA
>NC_051445.1:30488764-30489570 GCF_001649575.2 Kryptolebias marmoratus
TGGGTGTGACAGGAAACCAGAAAACTACTGAGCAGAGGACAGGTGAATGATGACAACAAACATGAACAGGAAAAACTAAACTGAAACAATAACTCAAACCGAAACAAGACAATAATCAAAACAACAAACTGAAAATACCAAACTATGACATAAGTAACTCCTTTAAGCAAAGAAGATAACAAAAAGGCTCAGAGATTTTACCACACAGGTAAGCAATGCTCCAGCGCTGGTCTGATCTCCACCACGGACTTAAGTACACTGCCTCGCTGATGGCACTCATCATCTGCAGGTGTGGATGCCCCGATGACTCCGCCCGTAGGAGGAACTGGAACGCCCACCAGGAAGTAACTCCCAGATCACCACAATTACCATTCAGTTGGCTCTGCGGGACCTGCCTTATTCTTTAAAGAAACTTGCCTGTGGCTGACTTCCTTTCTGTAGCCTCTTCATTGTGCTCATTTGGATGTGGGATATCAAGATATTTCCTGAACATTGACCTTATTGCTTTTTGGTTACTCAACAATTTCAGTTGCATTCACCTTCCATTACTGATTTTATCCAGACTGAGTGACAAGTCAATACCCTCAATGTATACCTGTATAGTCTACTGAGGTGATTTAGTTAGCTAATGCCCTGCAGGTTTGTCTGTTGCATTTCTGTTGTGCCATGAGAGAGATAAATATGAATCACATGCCGGCTCAGACGTCGCCCAAGGTCTGCGTCAGGTGCTGGGGAACCAGAGCACCCTGATGAAAAATGGGCTACTGGAACAAGACGGAGGAAATGGATGAGAGGTGAAAACATGG
>NC_051445.1:30490144-30499851 GCF_001649575.2 Kryptolebias marmoratus
GGGCAGTCACCCCCAAACTGGAGCAGTGGCTACAACAGATCCCAGGAACAACATCAGACATCTCAGTCCAGAAATGTGCAGTTCTAGGCACAGCCAAGATACTGCGCAGAACCCTCAAGCTCCCAGGCCTCTGGTAGAGGACCCGAGCTCAGAGGATGAAACAAAGACCACCCGCGGAGGGTGAGAAGGGAATTTTTTATTTTTGCACATTTTTGCACTGCACATTGTGCAATAATTTTGCCTAAAACTTTGGCATTAACTTTTGGAGTCAAGTTTGTCTCTTTGATAGCAAAACATCTCATTTATATTTGACAGATTTTAATAAAATTCTGAGGCAAGTCCTTTAAACTGTATGATCAATATCTGAATAACTTTTGGAGCAACACAGTTCAAGATGGCTACCACAACTAACTGATTTTAGCAACAAAAAATAACTATAACTCAGTTAGTTTTACAGATATTAAGCTAAAAATAAAGTGTGTTGGTAGCTGAGAGTCATTCCCATCACATACTCTGAGGACTAACATATTGCATGAGATCTCACAATATGGCATCAGATTGCACATAAATTACTTTTTGAGGTTTGACCAAAATAGCTATAAGTTTGTCATTTTTCATCATCAGATGGTCTTGATCTAGAACTGTGGAATGAAAGGCAGCTGGTGATATGCATTCTTTCAAAGAATGCTAGGACTTCAATTAAAGACATTAATAGACCTTTTTATTGCATCTAGAGTATTTCTTAGTTATATGAAAAAAATGTATTTGTCTTGAATGTGAAACTTGAATGTGTTTCACAAACTATGCTGCTCTGTTAATAAAATTGAACAATTGAACAAAAAAGGACCTACTTTTATGTAAATCCAAATCAAATTATATTTACCCAATCATCCTTCATTTACTGGATGACGGTGAGTTTGGTGTGTGTATATGCCTTAAAACATTGCCTCACTAGTTTTAGTTTACTGAACATTTTAATATTCTTTTGCTTAAATGAATGTGATTTTGATGTTTGATAATAAGTTATTTATACAACAGCTCTCTTTGTTGAGTCTGTACTCTATCCCTGGGAGCTGCTTAAATCTTGTACTGGCACTTATAAATTTGTTTCCCTGAGATGTGTCATTATTCAATGATCTGTGTGAGCTGAACAGTTTGTACCTTTTTCATACAAGAGGAACAGCGGAAGGCTTTTCCACTTCAGGGAGCTGCCTGCTGTAGTTGAGAGAGGTTTAGAGGGAAAAGACTGGAGACTCTTTCACACAGTGAATCACTTGAGAATTGCAGCTCGGCTGTTGTATTTATTCTCTTTTCTGTCTGCTCAGTTTTCATATTTTCTGTCACCTTCTTCCTGTACTTTTTTTTTCCTGCCTCTCATCTTCTTGTGTAATTTTCTTCTGATACCCTCTGAGTGCAGATCACTGCAACAGATATAATGTGTAATTTGCCTCTCTTTTTCATAAGAGAAAATCTTAGAAGTGCTTGACTCAACACTTTTCACGAATGTCAGTGCTTCTAAGCCATTGTCAAGCACTTGCAGAGACAGAAAATGTCAGCTTTTCTCTTCAGTCACAGCCTTTGTGAACTGTTCACATCTGAAAATGTCAGTGAGCAAACCACAATGGGGTACAGGAAGCACATTTCAATCTACCACAAAGACCTACCTGGTCCCTCCAAACTTTAGTCATCTACTCTGCTGTCACTGTCCTGTGACTACAGCATTCATAGAGATGTCACAGATGAATGAATGTTATATCCATATGTGTGAGAGAAAGTTAAAATCCTGGCACTAAATCAGACAGGAGGATTCTATGAATCTGCTGCCCTAATCCAGCTTCTTAGGTATCCCTTGTGTGGATTCAATGAAAAAACAGAAATTAAAAATAAATCATTCTGCGTACAAACCCAAAATCTCTGTGTTAATTTTAGAACAACTTTTGCAATGCTTTTATTTTTTTAATTTATTTTTTTAATCTGTTTGTAGAACCTTTAACCATCAGGACTGTTTGTGAATCAGGGTGCAAAGGTGTGTTTGTGTGTGTGTGAGGGGGATGGGGTGGGGGTTAGCCGTGAGTGAGGGTGTGGGGGGAAAGAGTATGTGTAACAGAGACATAGAGAGACTGGCTGCATATATATGTACATATATACACATACATCCACATACACATATATATACACATACACAAGTACACATACATAGATGCATACACATTTGAAAATACATAAACAATGCGAAAAGTCAAAAATAATAATAAAAATAAATAATAAAAATTACAATATATATAAACAAACATATATACATACACACACACACACACACACATACATACATACATACATACATACATACATACATACATACATACATACATACATACATAAAGGTGTGTTCATGTTATGTGGGTGCATGTGTGCTAATTAGCCACCTGGAGATGCACAGTTTAAAAAAAAAAGCTGTGAGCAGTAGAAGTCCCGCCATCTACATCACCCAAGAGCAGAAAGGACAGGTGGATCCAGCCCCAGAAGGCAGCAGTGGTCCCAGGCAAAGAGACAACGGGCACCACCCCAAGGCAGCTGTGCGTCTGCACAGAGGTAGGTCATTACCAAAGCCCAGGGTCAGCAGCCCCCAGGACAAAAAGGTACGAGGAGTGACACAGGGCACCCCACACAACCCCACACCAAGGTGGCAGCAACCTGCAGGCAGCCCCTCAATGACACCGTCAGAGACCCCCAGCCATCCCCAAAACCCCAGCCCCTGTTGAACCAGTGCAGGCACAACAATGGGAGCAAGAAGGGGAAACTGCACCCCCTAAACCCAGCCCATGCCCTCCCTTGTGTGTTGCATGTGTGTCTGTAGTAGTGTAAAATGTGTGAAATGGTGAAATGGGTGCAGCCGTGTAAGACTAAAGGTGCATTAAAATGGGGTCAGTGGGGCCTCACTGCTTGCAAACAGCAGGACCCTCCCCAACCCCGAAATCCTAAGTGCCTCTAATGCATTAAAATATAGGTACAGGGCGGGGCCAAACATGGCGAGTGGGGGGCACTACCTAGGCGGCCCCGACCCACCTGCTGGGCCAGGGACACAGGGAAACCCCACCCCCACCCAGCACAAAGGCAAATCCCCCCTGGGAGCCAAAGCAGGCCCAAAACTGCCCAGGGACCCAGACCCGGACCCACCCGCACCGACCAGGAGCGGCAGCAGGCCAGGCAAGACGGACAATACTTTTAGGCAATACTTTTATTTTGAAAGTAAACATAGGTGTTTGCAATGGCATCCTTGTGTAAAGAGCCCTATGAAATCTATTTTATTCTTTTCAAAATTTCGCTTTTTTTATTCCCAAATTCTGTTTGTTGTTTTTATTTTCTGAATTTTATGTATTATGATTTAATCACATTTTTGAAAGTGTCTTGTTATATGATGGATAAAATAATTTCAACAATTTAATCTTAAAATATTTTTGCATTTTTATTATTAAAAAAATACAGCAAAAACGTTTTAGTTTCACAGATAATTTAATGCTTGGTTAAAGTACGTAAAAATCTGCTTTTTAAGAGCCTATTGTTAAATGTAATTTCGGGCACCTGCAGTGGACTTTTTAGCTTTGTAGCACTCTGTTACAGCCCCCTTTCCCCCAGCACACACACACACCCACATTCAGAATAGTGGTGTTCTAACATCAAATGTGAAAATCACTTAGATTCTTGAGAAAAATCCACATATTAACACATTTTTTGATATTCTGTATTTTACAGTAAATAATTTTTTTACATCAAATTCCATGATTCATTTTCCACATTGCAGAATCACTTGTGACATCAGGAGTTTCTCCACTGGGAAGCAAAGGTTCTAAGAGATTTGAGTTGTCATCATTTCAACACACAGCAAAAAATACAAAAACTGATACAGAATGTAGAGTTTTGAACAAGATGTGGACTTCTAAGTGTTTATTTACTGAAGACAGAAACAAAGTAGTGTGAGCTCAGTTTGTGGAAAACAATTACAACATAAATCGGCACCATCAGACTAAACACACAAAGAAATGCAGAACAGCCATACACAAAACACGCTTTGCTGCCCAGACTGTAAAATTAGCAAGACTTTTGCCAAGACTTGAATATTCGGGAACAGAGCAATCAAGACTAGTCATGTTTCATTAAACAGTTAAAAGCTTTAAGCTGTTTACTGGTGGGGAGTTTACCAAAGAGACTCTGCTAGACTCTCTGTTAAGGTGCTCTGAAAAAAAATAAACAAGAAAACAACTTTCTACATCCTCTCTCACTGATAATCACCTGCAGCTGTCCTTCACATCTACCTCAAGAATGAAACATGACTTCAGTGTTCAAACCTAACGAAATCAGATGTCACTGAAGAAAAAAAAATCCTAAAACAAAACTGCTATTTTATTTAGTTAATTTGATGCTGGTAATTGAAATGCTAAAATTTGATATTGTAGTAGTTGACAATACATACTCTGAGATTGACTTCTTGTGATATCTCATGAGATTGTGCATATCTTTAATTTCAAGCTTTGTTAAAAACATCTACAACTTCATCATTCATCATCACAAAAGGTGGTAGTGGCAATATGCATTTTTTTCTAGAAATCCTAGGCTTTTAATCTTAAAAAAATTGCAAGCCCTTATTTCCTGAATAAACAAACAAGCAATGGGTTTATTTTTGGGATGTGGACGTTGCTTTTACTAGATGCATAAATAGCTACATTTGTTTGGTTGTAGACTCTGAAGGTTGACCTGTAACCAAGACTAAAAATAAGTTATTCTTAATGAAGGTACTGTAGATGCGAAGTGCACATTATTTATCCAAACTGTACACTTAGTTTAGCTTTTGTGTTTCATTGTGTTTCATGTTCTGTAACTTTGTCTGTAATTTTGTTCTTGTGTTGTAAAGCACTTTAAGTCGCCTTGTGCTGAAAAGTGCTATATAAATAAATGTACCTACCTACCTACCTACAAGACTGGAAACAAGGTCATTTTGCCAGACAAAAAGAGAATCTAAATGTACCGTATATTACTTATTATAACTTCCATACATAAAGTCGTAAGTAATTTCCTGCTTTGGAAAGGTATTACATCATTCCAAGAGAGAACTTTCCTAATCAGACTACAAAGAAAAATAGCCTGCTAGAAATTCAAAGAGTAGACCTTATAAATTTTCTTATCTTTATCATTTGCAAAGGGGATCCATTTTCTTAATAATAAAAACAACAAGTGTAGCTACATTTGCTCTTATTGGACCAAATACTCTGATAAGTGTGTTTCTTCTCTCTTTATAATGACTGGCTTTAGTTCTGATCTTAGCTGAGCTTATTGATTTTCTGTGTTGAGACAAGTGTGATATTATCTTGAGTAAAGGGGTGAAATGAGAGCAACGACAAGTCAGGGCCACATTCCTTCTGAGGTGATTTTCTCCCAGAGCAGGCACATCATACCCTTTGACCCTCTCACTGTGATGTTATTCAAGATCATTAAAGGGATCAGTCAGAGCTCTGAAGAGACATGAAGGCTACAGTTACATGTGACGGATCGCCTAGAAATGTTAGAGATTTTCCAATGTTGATGAATGGGTGAAATACTGATTGTAGTGTGATGTGCTTTGGGGTCCTTGGACTAGATAAAGCACAACACAAGTGCAGATCATTTACCATTTACCAATGTTGATTGGGAAAAAGTTACATGTTTACAATAATCCTGTGCCCGTTGAATCCACTGTAGTTTCTATGTCAGGTCACAAGCTGGCATGCGGACACGAGTATCTTTAGCATGTACAGTTGAAACCAGAAGTTTGCATACACCTTATAAAAAGACATGCATTGTTATCACACATTCTGACATGAAATCAGAATAAACTTTTCCCGTTTTAGGTTAATTAGGATTTTCAAAATTATTTCCATTTGCTAAATGCCAGAATAATGAGAGCGAGAATATTTTTTAAGGCAATTTTTTTTGCTTTCTTCAAAGTCAAAAGTTTAAATGCACTTCAATAGTATTTGGTACCATTGCCCTTAAACTGTATGACTTGGGTCAAACATTTTGGATATCCTTCCACAAGGTTCTCACAATAGCTGGTAGGAATTTTGGCCCATTCCTCCTCACAGAACTTGCTTGCACATGCCTTTTCAGCTTTGCCCATAGCTTTGCCCTCGACGAAGCAGAGCGGAGCGAGGCGTCAATCTGGACCCTCGACTAAGCAGAGCGGAGCGAGGCATCGATCCGGACCCTCGGTGGAGCAGAGACGAGCGTGGCGTGGGGTGTGGGCGCCGACCCCCACTGAGACAACAGGAGAGGGGATACCACTCCCCGAGACATACTTGGCAGACTTGGGAGATTTGTCAGAGTGTTGGACCGAGAGCGGCTCTGGAGACAAGGCTGAAGGCACTGAGAGGGGCTCTGGAGGCGGGACTGAAGGGCACTGCAGGCGGCTCTGGAGGTGGGACTGTTGGGTGACTAGTGTGATCTGGCTGGCTTGGGTGACAGGGTGAACAGGATGGCTTGAGTGACTGGTAAACTGAAGGTAAAGGTGGCTACAGATCAGTGGATGTGTTGGTTAAATATCCTTTTAACTGAGTTATAGTCGAAAAAGATGTCGCAGTAGTGTGCCAACCTGAAGAGATCTGGGTGGGACAGGAGGATTTGTTCAATGAGTGGACATGTGGCTAGGTTGTGTCTTGGGTTAGTGTTCGTTGCGGTAAAAGAAAGCAGTCTATTGATCTGGGTGGAGATGGCCATAAGCTCAACGAGCTCCCGTGTTGACATCTGCGAGGAGCTGCAGCTACCGGAGACCTTGAGAGCACAGCCAGCAACGGTGGAGACGCTGGAGGCTGCGGGATCCGTCTGGGGCCCTTCCTACTCGAAGTTGATGGTTTTAGTGCCAGGCGTGTTCCCCAGAACAGAGACAACCTCTCCTCCTCCTCCACCAACATGGCCGACGGAAGAACCTCGAAGTTGACACGGACCTTCCTCCTACGGCGTCCCCGCCGCCAGGAGACCGAAAGTTCAGGGGGCGCAGCAGCCACAGGAGACGCAGAAGGCGCTTCTACCGTAGGTGCCCCGGAGAGCGCGCAACCCAGGGCGTAATCTCTCCTGGCCCCACAGAGGATCTCGTCCATTCCCGGGGAAGTTTCCAGTCCGGGGTGACGAAGCGCCTCTCTCAGGAGGTCATGGGCTGCTGAAGATCGCTCCCTCATGTCCAGAGAGGTGGCCTCCACATCGCAGTACTCTCTCACTGCGATGTGGAGCCGGAGATAATCATCTTCCGTGAGGTCAGAAAAAGAAAAAGAAAAAGATGAGTCCGCTGGGTTCTGGACGCGCTGGTTCATTCTGTCGGGTATGGTGGAGACAATGGAGGCGAACCCAGAACGTAGACTCGTGTGCGCACTAAAATAACTAATTTATTAAATCAAAACAAAAGCTGGCGAGGCAGCAAAACTAAAACAAACTAAATCCAAAACAGTGCAGGACCAGGACCAGGACCAGGACCAGGGAACAAGCTGAACAGAAACAATGAACCAGCAGAGTAGTGGAGAAAAGGACCAGGTTTTAAACACTCAAGATGACGAGGTAAGTGGGCACAGGTGAGTGATACAAATTGTTGACAGGTGGAGATGGGCGTGGCAGACAGGCAAGTGAGTGACTGAGGAAGAGTGGATAGTGACAGGAAACAAAGACACGAACCACAAGAACTAAACTAAGACAACTGAACAAAGACTCAAACAGAAAACAGAAAACCCGTGTTTTGTTTCGCTGCCTCGTCAGCTTTTGTTTTTGTTGTAATAAATCAGTTTTCTTTTAGTTTTCTAGTATGAGTCTGTCTGCTCTCTGGGTTCGCCTCCGTCTCCGCCAAATCTGACAGAGCTCCCCCCGGATGAAGGAGCTCCTCACCTTATCTCTAAGGGTGAGCTTGCCCACCCTATGAAGGAAGCTCATTTCATCCACTTGTATCTCGGATCTTGTTCTTTCTGAGCTTGTTAATTAGGGCCGTTAATTGATTAATAAAAATTAACTAATTAATTGCAAATCTGTTAAAAAAAATAATCGTCATTTATCACTTTTCAAGGCAAAGTATAATTAAGATGGATTCAGTCATCAATTAGGTCATTTACATAACAAAAGAAACTTATTGTTTTGTTTTTACTTAGACAGTTTAAAAGCTGGTGGTCGCAAACCAGTTTCCTACCCAGCTGCACAAGAGTGGGGGGAAGCTGTTTTGCACGTCCTGCAGTGTAATGGAACATAAACGCATCGACAAACACTTTGTGTCTGCAAAACATGTGAGGAGAGCTGCAGATGAGGGACAATCCAGAAATGGTCATGAATGTCAGTTTATAAGCTATCAAAGTTCTCAAATAAAGCACCTTTTGAGAATGTCAATGTATGTTGGTAATTATCTTACAAAACTATTAAGTATTTTTGGTTTATATATTAAAAGTTATGGTTTTTTTATTGATTTTAGTTAAAAAAAAATCGCAAATTTTCATTGCAACTTTTAGGAAAATGCTCCGTGAAATCAGGCATTTTTTCCCGCAACAATCACAAAAATGCCCACGAAATCCTGGAGGGACTGATATATATATATATATATGAAATACGATGACCAATATGAGTGGTATATTTGGTACTTACCCTGGCATGAAGGTCACAGTTAACTTTCAACAAGGAATAAAAGGCCAACTTTTTTTTTCTTTTGTTGTTGCTGTTTTTGTAACCCATGTAAAACACGAGGCTACGAAACCCCTTTACGTGATATAGTGGCATAGTTTAATCTGCACCAGCAGATGGCGCATCATTCCTTAAGTGTGCTGTAGGAAGTAAGACAGCACTTCCTTTTAAGACTTGCCAAGGTGGTTGGAAAGAAAGTGTAATTGGTACAAATTACACCCAAATTATTCCATACAACCCGTTTTATGTGTTGTGACTTAGTTTAACAAACTGTAATTTTGTTATAGTTTGACTTTGTGGGGATTACAGACCGTTTCTGTCGAGTTTAATATTTTTTGGAGTTCAAGAGACTCATGCATGTAGCAATTGCTAATGGGTAGCAAGTGTATGTATATGTGAGTGATGCATCTATATTAGTTCTTAAGGGAAACTGAAAACCTTATGTTATAAGCATGTTTTTTATTTGTTACTCTGTTTTATATGGTTTTATTTTAAAAATAGTTGTTATGAAATTAAATGCCAGTTAAACTATTAAAGCTTCATTGGAGGATACTGTGAAGCACTGATAGAGCATCATATGTAATAATAATAATAATAATAATACATTTTATTTCAAGGCGCCTTTCTGGCACTCAAGGACACCGTACAAAGAATAAAATCAGCAGTAACAGAAAATAAGATGTAACAATGAAAGAAAGAAAAGAAAAAGAAAGTAAATAAAAATAAATAAGAAAAGACAATGTATAAAATCCATATAAAATCAGGCAAACCAAGTGTGTCAGGTGGAAAAAGCAGATCTAAAAAGGTGTGTTTTGAGTTCTGATTTGTATTGTGAGATTGACTTTATGTTTCTAATGTGAGGTGGTAACGAGTTCCAAAGTCGGGGAGCAGAGCGACTGAAGGCTCTGCTCCCCATGGTGGTGAGACGGGCGGAGGGGACAGTCAAAAGGATGGAGGAGGATGATCTGAGGGAGCGAGAGGGAATGGCAATATGAATAAGATTTGAAAGATATGGGGGGGAGAGATTGTAA
>NC_051445.1:30500259-30501912 GCF_001649575.2 Kryptolebias marmoratus
ATGAGACTGGAAAGAAAGAGTGCTGTCGAGGATGACACCCAGACTCTTTACCTGAGGGGAGGGAGAAATGGAACGGTTATCAATGTCAATACTGAAGCTTTTGGTTTTAGCCAGGGTGGATTTTGTACCAATGAGAAGAACCTCTGTTTTGTCACTGTTAAGTTTAAGAAAATTTGAGGTGAACCAGGATTTTATTTCAGTCAAGCAGTCGGTAAGCGAGGATGGTGGGAGGTTGGAGGCGGGCTTACTGTGTTTGTTATGTGTTTGTTAGTTGGAAAATGAATGTGTGTCACGGTATGTTTGTTACATTCTGTTGTGATTTTTGTGGCAATTTATGTTTAGTATTTATAAAATAATTGATTATTCCTTGCTTGTTATTGTTATTTTGAAGCTAAAATTGTGGTATAGCATGACAGTTTACCAAAATTATTTGAAACCATAGCTTTTGATTATATATTGATGGTCTAAATGAGTAACCAGAAATAATGAGCTCTCATATTAGAAGTGAACCTGGTAAGCTCACTGTTCTACATTGTTGTGTAGACTGGTTCCGAAATACTGGATTGAAAGTGGAAGATTTCAAGGTAGCGAGCCAAGCCCTGGAAGACTGAACAGCTGGGAGATTGGTGTGTCCAAACGTGAAGCTGTTCCAGACTACAGATCCATTGATTACCATTTCACAAACACAGATAAGATATTACACAAACACTTTAGTACTACCTAGGTAGAAAGAAAGACAAAACTGGTACACAATCCAAATGAAAATGGAAATTTCCACTCATTCTTCTACAGAGTGAGTAAAGACCAAAGACTCTTTTTAGAAAGGACCTTGCTGTTTGATTTCAAATTTATTTGTTGGAAAGAGCTCTAGTTTTGGTTATATTGCTGTTGGTAATAAAGTGTCAGCTGTTCAACTCACTACGACCCTCCCGTGGGTTACTCCAATTACTGCTCTCTGAACCTAGGTAGATGTTGCTGCTCTTGTTTAGGAACAGAGGCGCTACTTTTTTTTTCCCTTACAAACCATCCACTTTCTATTGTAAGGCTCGGTGCTAATTTAGCATCTCTACTGTAGCATAGAGCTATTTATAGTGCAAATATCACTGGAGATTCACACTTAAACACTTCTACAAATCAACAGTTGCATTTTTTAACAACACTAAAATATATTAAAACTTTCAGTATTTGTTCCTTCTTCAGCTTGGCCCACAATAATTAGTCCATAAAGCATTACAGTCCAGAGTGGTTTTAATGTTTATAAAGTTCCCTTATATTTTTGCTGTGTATAAACTTACATGGATGGATGTATCTTCACAAGAAGTTCACAAAAAAGCCTTATCATACAAAAAATAAAATAAAATAAAATAAAATCTGAGGTGTAAGTCAGACCGTAAAATAACCTGGCCAAAGTGGTGGTGGTTTATTTACAAAAATGTGACCAAAAACTTTTTTACAAAAATACTAAAAGATTGACTCAGAACTCAAGTTGGCAAAATAAACATAACTGAACTTACAGGTGCTGGTCATAAAATTAGAATATCATGAAAAAGTAGATTGATTTCAGTAATTCCATTTAAAAAGTGAAACTTGTATATTATATTCATACATTACATACAAACTCATATATTTCAAATGTTTATTTTGTTTAATTTT
>NC_051445.1:30503223-30507126 GCF_001649575.2 Kryptolebias marmoratus
ATTCTAATTTTCTGATATGATGAATTTGAGATTTTCATTTGTTGTCATTTGTAATCATCAAAATGAAACGAAATAAACATTTGAAATATATGAGTTTGTATGTAATGTATGAATATAATATACAAGTTTCACTTTTTAAATGGAATTACTGAAATCAATCTACTTTTTCATGATATTCTAATTTTATGACCAGCACCTGTAAACCAACCAATTAATGCCACGTGCACACAGCAACATTGACCTGATCCTCTCCTCCTGAACTACTGACTTGTTCTGCTTAAATACCTTCAAGCCACTCAGACACAATTAGCTCCAATGGAATCTTCCATTTTACAGGTGTATACTAAACATGACAAATCTCAATTTATTGAAGCTACTTCAGTGTTTAGAGTCTAGCCATTATATCCTCACACTTAACACAAATAAAAACTAAGGTTAATTTAAGTAAATATAATAATTTACATCAGTTTTCTTCCAGACTGATACATCAGCATACTGACAATGTACCTTTACACCTCTAAAATATAGAGATAGGCTCCCCTGTGACCCAAAAAAAGGTAAGGGAGAAAAAAGAAATTATATATATATATATATGTGTGTGTGTGTGTGTGTGTGTGTGTGTGTATGTGCTTGTGTGTATATATAAATATTTTCAATTATTTTTAGGGGTGTAACTAGAAAGAGATTTAATTGGTAAACAGCACTAAAATAAAACAAAAATATATAGAAATTAAAGGCCCAGCATTTCTTGAGCTATTGCGTATTGCCCACCACTTTTTATGCCAAAATTTCAAAGTAAGATTACCTTATGATGACATGGGACACAGCTATGTTGGGCAAACCTTGTAAATAAAGCTGTGTGCAATCTCATGATCACACTCACATTTCATGACATATGTTAGAGTTCAGAGAATGATAGATTAGCAATCTAATGTATTCAGCTGCCTCATAGTGTACTCACACTCTGTAGCTGCTTTTCTGTATTAAAAAATTTTAAGGGCAGCTGTATGGTTAAGTGAAGTTGTCAGAGGGACTTGCAAATTCACACGTCCTAAATTTTAAAAAAATTCTTATTGGGTCTGTCTTTCAATAAAAATACTTTTTTCATGCAGTTTACTCATCTAAATACACAAGTTTCTTTTTATCTAATGATTAAAAGCTTCCGTAGCTTTATAGACATTCCCCATTTTTTTCTTATTGTTATTTTCACCACTGTTACAATGAACATCATGCACCCCATATGCCCCCACCACCCTACTGCGCTGCCTTACAGCAGCAGTGTCAGCTGTGGTAAAGAGGGAAGGAGCTTGTCATGCTACACTTCCTGCTCTGCAGCACTGATATTCTGTCACTGATCACCATCAAACTGTCAACAACAAACAGCGACAGAGGTGCTGACGAATTGTGGAGGTGATGAGGGATGCTAATATGATCACATTTATAAATAAACCTTTTTCAATTCAAACAGTAAATATTAAACCCTGAAGCAAGATTTAAAATTGCGTTGTGCAATCTTTGAAAAAGAGACATGATATCTGCACCATTAGAAAAGTCAACTAACAGCTCTATAAAGGTCTTGAGTTAAGTCCTAACATGGCTATGTTGGATTAGTTCCTGTTTTTATTTACTTCATGGTATATCCTAAGAGTTTAAAAAAAAACAAAGCAACTGGACTTCTGTTATGTAGTTGAAGACGTTTCGCTATCCATTCCAGAAGCTTTCTCAATTCAAAAACTGCATGTGATGCTACAACTATTAAACCTTTGGAGACAACCCAATTCAATATGGCAACCACAGCTAGCTAAAAAGGATTATAGCTCAGTCAATTCTACAAACACTGTTCTCAAATATGGTGTGACAGTAGCTTAGAATCATCATCAAATTATCTGAGTACTATACATTTCACAAGATTTCATAATATATAATGTCTGAGCATAATGTCATTGTCAGGGTTTTCATTTATTTAACCTGCTAAGAAAGATTCACACCGGAGAGGCTCGGTGTCTTTTTGTGAAGGCCTTCGCAAAGAGGAGAAATTCCACAACAGCTCCTAATGGCGTGCTGTCCAGAAAGTTCTGCCCCTCCACTTGGGCTTTCTCTTTTATTAAAAGAAGAAGAAAAAAGAAATTTATGCTAAACGGAATTATTGGATTATATTAAAAAAAGGGTCATTTTCCTGTCAATCACTGTGCCGAGATACTTGATCACTTGACTATTGTAGGGAGAGGAGGTTTGTTTGTTTTTTGTATATATATATATATATATATATATATATATATATTTATTCAGAAGGTTCAGGTTCAGCCATACAAAATCTACATCAAGTGTACAATACTACCTTCTTTTTTATTTTTTGTGAAAACACTTCAAAAATAAAACCCACCCACTCTCTCCATGTAGCAACAGATACAGTAATATATTTAACACATCCCATATTTTTGAAAGGCCAGAGTCAAGAGAAAAGAAATTCAACAAAAATATTGAGAAAAAAAAAAGAATTGAAATATGACAGTAAAGATCAATACAAATCAGTCTCTCAGATATATTCTGATTTGAAGGTCCAGAAAGGGAGTCCAAATCTGATTGAACTTGACCAATGACCCCCGTATTGAGTGAATTTTTTTTTCAGGAGTACAGTATGACAACAATTCGTTGATCCAATGTTTCTGGTTCGTAGGTTCCATAGATTTCCAATTTTTAAGTATACACTTTTTTGCTGCAGATGATGCTAACAAAACAAAGTATTTCTTGCAAGGATATAATTTCAAGGACATAACATCTCCAAGTATCCAAATCCTGGTCAGCATCTAAAGAAAGCTCACAAACTGCTGATGTTATCTGAATTACATTATTCCAGTAGGTTTGCACGTGTATACAACTCCAAAGCATATGAAGATCCCCTACACACATTTTACACCTTTGACATTTGTCAGTGATGTTGGCATTCAGTTTATTCAAACTGTATGGGGTCTAATATATGTGGTGTAAAATATTAAATTGAATTTGTCTGTGCTTTGTTGATATTAATATTGTTTGAGATGAATTTAGTAATCTGCTCCAGTTTATATCATCGTATTTGCAGTTTAAGTCTGACTCCCTGTTTTTTTTAACTGGGAGTGCAAACTTGTGATTTTGCTCCTCACTTTTTATCTTAAAAACAACATTTTGTGTCTCCCTTCAACAAAACAATTGAATGTAGTGTTAATTAATTCAAAATTTACATTTTTAAATTTACATCATTTCAAAAATAATATTAAAAGTAATTGCTAAAGTCTAAACCCCACTCCTACTAAACTCTGTGTTGGTTTAGTCCAACTCGTACACCATTAGCTGCTGGCTCATTAGTCACAGATAAAAAAAAAAGGCGTGAAAGGCGTGTGTGAAAACAGTAGTGCATCTCTTTCTGATTATAAATCAGACAAAGTAAGACCTTTTGAAAAGATGTGAAGCGTAAGATATCCACAGGTTTTTAAAAAAGCAGACATTAAGTTAAGTCCCTTCTATAATGCTCTTTTATAGCCTTTCACCTGGAGCGCATGCAGGTGCACAATGCACTATGTGAGCATTGTTGTGGAAGACATCCTGTCTGGTTCTGGTACCAAAGACAGACCTGTTGCCCTGACATCCCACATCATGAAGGTCCTGGAGAGACTCCTGTTGGCCCACCTGAGTAAGCAAACCAGCACATATCAGGACCCCCTTCAGTTTGCTTATCGCCGTGGAGTTGGAGTTGAAGATGCCATCATACACCTGCTTCAACAAACCAACTGTCATCTGGACAAAGCAGGCAGCACTGTGAGGATCATGTTCTTTGATTTCTCCAGTGCATTTAACACAATTCAGCCTGATCTGCTTTGTCTGAAACTCCAGAAAACTCAGGTGGAGGCTTCAACAATCGCCTGG
>NC_051445.1:30508124-30517659 GCF_001649575.2 Kryptolebias marmoratus
AAACCAGACCGCTACAGGAGATCATTCCTGCCCACAGCCATCACCATCTATAATAACTCCTTGATTTAAATGACCTACGTCAACATTTAATTTCCCTTTGGGATTAATAAAGTATTTTTGAATTGAATTGAATAGAATTTTTTTAGTTGGAAAGATGATTAGGCTAAAATTTAACTAAAATAAAAGTGAATTTTTTGTGTCTCCTTCTAGTTTTAGCTCTGCTTTTAGCCAATACCTTAAAAATAGTTTAACAGGGTTTCAAACTCAGATCTCTTATTATAAAGCATTCTGTGTAATGCACTACACCAATCAGGCACATTTTGTCAGACACTTTTTTTTAAAATTAGTTTTAGATCAATTTAAAATACAAAGAACAAAAAAGAAACCCGTGCTGCCTCCCACATCAACATAAAAGAGAGAAAAAAAGAAAAAAATACCACAAAAAACAAAACTATAACAAAAAAAATTCCACATGAATAAGATAAAGTGTTAGCTTACTCTACCATTCCACATCGCCTCACAGCCGACAAAAGAGGAGAAAAAAGATAAAATAAAATATTAAAACACTAAGGACTAAGTAGAAAAGATTCAAGAGGACCCCAAAGTTTCAAAAATGTGTCCGATTTGTGGTTGAGATCATGAGTCAGTTTCTCCAGAGGGAGGATGGTGGATATCTGTGTGATCCACATGTTCACAGTAGGGACACATGATGAAGACCATCGTAGTAAGATGCATTTCTTAGCAAGGAATCGAAGAATGGTAAACAAAGATTTAGAAAGTGCATTCAAGTTACTTGGGGTAGCATTTAGTAGATAAAACACAGGAGACAAGGAGGAGTGGACGCCCAAAACCTTTTCAGTTACAGAATGAATGTCCTTCCAAAAAGCCTGTAAGAGATCACATGACCAGAATAGATGGAAAAAAGTACCTCTATGTTTCAGACATTTACAACACAAATTGGAACGGTTGGGGAACATTCTCTGGAGACGCACAGGGGTATAGTAAGATCTGTAGAAAAATTTGAAATTTTGTTCGTGTATGGAAATAGAAGTGCATTAAGGAAAAGTTCCATTGCAAATCTCGAGCCAATCTGAAGGACTGAGTTTCACCTCCAGATCACGTTCCCACAACCGTTTAACAGAGTCAAAGCTTGATGGTTCAGAACCAAGTAAAGACGCATAAAACTTGGAAATCAGACCTTTGGGAGATCTGTCAATTCCATACGGAATATATTGGACCTGAACAGTGACTCCATGAAATGCCGAATTTGTAGGTATTTATAAAAATCTTTTTGAGGAATGTTGCTATTGTCCCTGATCTGATTAAATGATTTAATAGAGTTAAAAATCAACAGATCAGTCAGGCCAGAGGAAGACCAGTTCAGTAGGCCAATATTTCTAATAGAAGTTGGTAAATCTGGATTTGAAGTCAGAGGGGATCGAATTGAAATAAATCGGGGGATATTCAAGTATTTCCTTATGAATTTCCATGCTAATAAAGTACTATAAACAATCATATTTTCCTTCAATGAGTCTAATTGATAAAAGGAAGAGAGCTTAACCTTCCAGGGTAGCAGGATAAAGATTCGAGGCCCAACCATAAACAATCGTTTCTATTAGAAAACCAATCCGACATGATTTTCAGCTGAGCAGACCAGTAATAGAGCTGTATGTTGGGTAGAGACAAACCTCCCAGCTGTTTGGGTTTAATAAGGGTAGAGAACTTAATTCGCTGATGCTTATTGTTCCAAATAAAACGAGAAATATGAGAATTAAGGGATTTAAAGAATGTAGAGGATAAGAAGCAAGGAAGGTTTTGAAACAGGTAATTTAAGCGAGGCAGAATATTCATTTTTAGTGTATTAACTCTACCTAGAAGTGATATAGGCAAAGTGGACCATTTCAGCAAATCGCGCTTAATGTTTTGAACTAGGGGGGAGTAGTTTGATAAGAATAAATCTTTCAAATCAGGGGTAATAAAGATGCCCAACTACTTAAAACCTCTGCAAGATGTATGAAAAATAGGCTGTAGCACCTTATCTTGAGGGATATTGAAAGGAGAAGCAACAGACTTGCCTAAATTAATCTTATAACCGGAAAGAGAGCCAAATTTATCTATGCAACTAAGTACAGCCGGAACTGATTTATCTGGGTTTTTCAGGTATAAAAGGACATCGTCCGCAAAAAGAGAGAACACATGGTGATCTTCACCTACCCTAAATCCAGTTATGTCCAGGTTTGATCTAATAGTCTCAGGCAAGGGTTCAATAAATAACGTAAACAACAAAGGTGACAAGGGACATCCCTGTCTGCAGCCCCTCTGAACAGAAAAACCGTCCAACAGCAAGCCATTAGTATTTACCATAGCTACTGGATTGGAATAAAAGGCTTTGATCGTGTTGATAAAGTTAGGGCCCAGGCCGAATTTCTGTAAAACTGAAAATAGAAAGGGCCATTCTACTCTATCAAAAGCCTTCTCTGCGTCGAGAGAAATTATCAGAGCCGGGTCTTTATGGTGATTAAGGTAATTGACGACATTCAGTGCTCGACGCACATTGTCTGTTCCATATCTAGATTTCACGAAACCTGTCTGGTCAGGGTTTATTATCTTCTGAAGAATTTTTTCTTCGTCTTCGTGCCAAGACCTTCGCCACAATTTTGTAATCAACATTCAGGAGACTAATAGGCCTGTAAGATGTGCAATCCAAGGGATCTTTATCTTTCTTTAACAGTAAACTAATCGAGGCGAAATTCCAGGATGGAAGAACACCTCCTGCTAATATATTGTTTATTGCGGGTAAAAAGATGGGGTGAATCTCGGGCCAGAACTTCTTAAAAAATTCCAGTGGAAATCCATCCGGGCCGGGGCACTTTCCACTCGGCATCGATTGGATTGCCGCCCAGACCTCCTCAGGTGTAAAAGCAGCATTAAGAGCGGAGTGAGCCTCCTCTGAAATTGAGGGCAAAAGAACACTATTTAAATAGGAACCAAGATCTGAATCAATTTTGCCAGCCGTGTAAAGAGATTTATAAAAGTCTTTGAAAGTGTTATTAATAACCGATGGGTCGCAAGTAACATCCCTGTTATGTGTTCTAATAATTTTGATAGAGCGATCATTAATTTGGTTCTTTAATTGATAGGCAAGTAGACGACTTGACCTGTTACCAAACTCGTAATATTTCTGTTTAGTATAGAGTAACAACTTATGGGCATGACGAGTGTAGTCGATGTTTAGCTTGGTCCTAGCTGCAATTAATGCCTTAAGATTTCCTGAAATCAGAGATTGTTTATGTATATGCTCCAGTCTAGACACTTCATTCTCTAGATTTTTTCTGCTTTCCTCCAAAACTTTTTTCTGAAAAGAGCTGTAGGAAATGAGCTGCCCTAGCAAGGTGGCCTTGGTCGAGTCCCAAATCACGGCTGAAGAAACTGGAGAAGATTCATTATCAGACCAGTACTGTATAAGATTATTCCTGACAAAAGTACGGAATGAGTTGCTATTCAAGAATGAAGTATTGAATCTCCAAATGGGGGTCCTCACGGTGTTAAACATAGATTCAAATTGTAAATAGATAGGGGCATGGTCTGAAAGAGCGATTGAACCCATGGAACAAGACAAAACAGAGTGAAGGTAAGTTTTTGGGATAAAAAAATAATCAAGTCTAGAATATGAGTTATGAGGATGTGAATAAAAAGAGTAATATTTTACTTTAAGGTTCAGCTGATGCCACACATCAACCAGCCCAATATCTGAACTTAGATCTTTAAGGGCAGAGGAGGCCTTGGGGTTGGATACATGTGCCGAGGAGGATTTATCCAGACCAGCATCCAGTATGCAATTGAAATCACCAGCCAGAAAGCCAAGACCATCGCAATACTGGAAATGAAGTTAGGTGAATCATTATTAGGAGCATAGACATTGAGTATAGTTATAGAATGGCCAGCAATTGAACCTTTAATGAGAATAAATCTACCTTCCGGATCTCTTTCCTCACTTAAGAGGGTAAAGGGGAGTTTTGTCAGACACTTTAATAATCTAAGACTGTTTACATCATGTTTGTTGTGTAGAAGCAATTTATTCCCAATTTTGCTTTCACCTTTTAAACTACTTCATCAGACACCCATACCTACAGAAGTAACATCATTGTAAGGCAAAGATGAAAGCCTCAGAAGTCATTTCATGTATGCATTTTATTTCTTAAGTCCCCAGCTCTAAATCAAATTGCTCCAATATGTTTTCCCCATGTTTACCTGTAATAATGATAATAATGAGCTGTTTTCAAGATAAATTTGGGATTTTATATTATTGGTTCATTTTGTTTCAAAAGTGTAACATGATTACTGTCTCAACCAAACTACAATGTATAAAAGGAAAAAAATATATATTTTGGTGTCTGTAACAGATGATAATGATTACGGTACTGTCTGTCATCTGCGGATTAAACCAATTCAATCAGAATTCTGCAATAGATGAGGTCTATATTGATTTGTTTTGCGTCCACTGTTCTGTAGACTCTGCTTTTCCCTGTAAAACATTAAATGCTTGTGAAAATGGAGTACAGGTTTCAGTTAATGCTGGCCCCATGGCAAGCTGTGATTATTCTTTAGAGTTGAAATGATTATACTGAAATCAATGTTACTGCCAGTGTCATATTTGATCATTTACAACTTCTAGAGGAGTTGGTGAAAGAGGCTTTAGTGCATAGCTTGATTAGGGGTGTGCATTTTTCAGACATGGAGTACATTCATAGAGGCAATTAATAAATTAGCCTCATCAGTGTCTCATGTGTGTTTAAGTCAACAGGTAATCAGGACATCCGAATGTGTGGATCAGGGGGACTTGTCAATCATTGTGCTTTCATTTAGTACAAAACATTAATAACAGTTATACCGTGGCATTAAAGCTTCAATGAATAAATGAAGTTATATACACTTGCACATTTTTTCTTTCTTTCATTTGTTTTACCAGTACTTTTTAAGAACTAAAGTAGGTATAAAAGCAAACTTTGCATTTCTGTTTTCACAAGACAAAATACTATAGTTTCAAGTTAAGTCAGTATCTCACATGACGGCAGTTGTTGGAGACTAATCGGTGATCAACATTAATGAAAGATTCTCCAAAATATCTTGAAACATTTGCAATGGTTTTCAATTTCCTAACAAGAATTGCAGAGGCTCAGTCCTGTAGCATGAATTTTGAACATGTTCAACATGTTTGTGCTACAAATTGTCTTTCAATGTGGTTTCAGTATTGTTGAGGGTGTCTTGAACACATCTCACTTTATGCCTGGTTCATGTTTTTCAAAACTAAAGAGACAACACACTATAAAACTCTTAGGTATAACAAGTTTGATCGGACAGCTTGTGGTGTGCTGCCACACAGCAGGAGCAAGACACCACATACGAACCGATTTCACATCAAGATTCTAGACAGAAAATTCAGTAAAACCCCACGATATCATAGGTGAATTTAGAGTAAACAAACATGGCCGAAAAGTTATTGGGTACATCACTTGCAGTAGCATTTTCGGTCCAACTCCTCTCCTTGTCATTTCTCTTATGATATGCCTTACAAAAATGTGGAATAAACATTTGCATTGTTGCCACATATCAACGAGTCGGTCCTCCATCTTCAATATCCACCGGACCTTCGGTTGCGCCATGTTAGCTGGTTTTTTGTTTTGGAATCCCCTCTGTGCTTACATCACCGCACTTTCTGATTGGCTATCTGTCACATTCAACAAGCTGTGTTCTCGTTCATCCTCGGGGGAATACCACACACACAGCGATACCGGGCCAATACAATCCAACATGTTATATATCCCCGATTCTAGACCAGAGCGGTCCCAGTGTCCTTCAGAGCAGACCATATCACTCTTAACACACCACATCGGTTAAGAGTCATCCCGATAATTGGGGCATTCTAAGATTGTCGGAAGGGGAAAATTGGGACAAAATCTGCATAAAAAATCTTGCTATGTGAACCAGGCATTAGTTTACATAAATTCTAGAGCACTAGACAACTGCACAGATGTTATTTTATGGCAGAAAACATTAATGACTACAGACCCGATTGTCCAGGTCTTAAAACCTTGCAGATGATAAATATGTAAAAACTGGTCCAAATCTGCCTTTCCTCATTTCAAAACTGTACTTGATTAAATTGGGGGGGCTGATTCAAAGATAGTTACAAAGTTGTCTGGGGCAGGTATGATGTAGGTCTTGAATATAGTTTTGAAAGCCATATACACAATATATACACATTTTTCAAAAAATGGCCACATGGATATTTGGTTGAAAACAAAAAACAAAAGCAATTGTTTGAATTCTCAGTTTGACCGTTTTGGTTCTTTATAGACAGATTTTTTAAAGACCGCCATGATGAAAATAAGATCTTACAAAATATTTTTGCAGAACAATTTGTTCCATCAGTAGTGCAGATGAACAGTGATCTGAAAATAACAGGGTACATTATACCACAGGTAAACATTAAAATATATTTCTAGACAGGTACATGCAACTATCCAAAAAAGGTCTTATTTATCTTTTATCGTCCATGCACTTTGTAGTTGGGTTGGCATAGTGCTAGTTAAATCAAAACGATATAATCCAATAATTCCGTTTAGCATAAAGCATACTTTGCTAATCTGTGTTCTGAATTTGGACATTGCCTTGACTTGCTAAATTAAAGAAAGAAGGATTGTCAGAACAACCATGTGTGTATAAGTGAGCATTATGTCACTCCTACTTCTGCTTCATTGTGTTAACTAAACCTTTGGTTGTTAAAGCAGTTAGGATCCAATAGCATATTTTTAACAGACGGTGCTAACATAATTGAATTGTATTCTTCAAAGTTAAACTACCAACCACAACCTTGTTTAGTTAGTTCTGTTAACTAAAATAAACTCTAAGTTACAGCAAAAAAGAAACAGAAATGTTCTTTACCAAAGTAAGCCATTTCACATTTCCATGAGGACATGGTCATTTAATAACTGACTATTGGCTCCTAGACTCCAATATTTTCTGTGGCTGATGTGTCTTTATGTTAATGTACATGTGCATGATGCTCATGTGCTTTGGCAACATGGCATAAATGTTAATGAAAGAAACAATCATTTAGATTTAGATTTGTTGGTTGCCTCCATATTTTATAGTGGTACAACATACCGTCTCATTTGCACATACAGTGTCACTTTGTTTTTTTTAAGAAAAAAGTGTCACCAAATTTTTAAATTATTCTTCCTTTAAGGTAGCATACAGGTAACATGTTCTGGAACACTTCAAATTTATCACAATTCCCAAAACTAAGAACCTTTTTTCATCACCATTACCTCTTCCTGCTTTTCCTTATGGCCCACAGGTCATTGACAAGTATTGTCTAGCCATCCTTATTCTATGTACTCCTATTCAGCTGGCTACAATGACCAGCTGTTTCTAGGCTCTTCTCTTTGCCTGGAGAATCCAAGTCAGGGCTTGCCTGGTGATGTCTGTAGTAGGCTTACATGGAGGCTGGCCAATTCATTGCTCAAATCCTTTGAAGATTTTTTTCTTCTACATGCATCTAGTTTGTGTGATGTCACAGGTAACTATTGGGAGCAGATCTGCAGCATCTTTTAAAAACAGCTGTCATGGAACAATGAACCAGGGGCCTCACAATCTTAGTGTGTGTATGCACAAAAATGTGAAATATATCCTTTTTCATACAAAACGTCAGACGCAACAATAATGAAATGACTGGAAATGTACGTTTCTACGGATTTTGGCTTAGAGGGTATCATTGGGGGGCTGCCATAGCAATGTATGGAGGCACCTGTTATTCTACACCTCAACATTACCTCTGGACTCTTTATTTATTTTTCTTCCATCTCCCTTATTGCAGCCTGTACAGTAGTGTGCATCCCCACAATATATATCAAAATGTGTGTCTCAATCTCAAGAAGTGTGCTGTTATTTTTATTGGCAATTTGAGTTACTAAGGCAACGTAATTTCCAAAAAATGACCCCATTAAAACCAATGCAAACCAATGAGAAGAACTCTCAACTGACAGAGTGGAGATCACATGACATGGAATGTGAAAGTGAGCAGAACACGTTTTGTCAACAAACAAACTCTTCCTATGCCCATATCTTTGATGATACATACACAAATTACATATCAAAACATAGGCATTTTTGCCTTCTTTCAAGCAATGTTTCTACTTTTCCTGTAGACTTCAAAGTTTTGTCTCAAGTAACCCCAGAAGGCAGAGTGGCCCCTCCAGATCTTGTCTTTTTCATTCATTTTTGTCTCATATCAGTTTTTTTTATCGTCTTATGAGGGATGTTTTTAACTCATCATGTTTCTGAAATAAAGCACTGTAGAAATGTGAACTTTTAAAGTAAAAAAAAATTCTCTCTCCTTTCACTCACGGTTCAAGAATTTTTTCAGCTTGCCTTATAGATTTGTACAATGACTGTTTTTTTTTTTTCTCTGCTCCTGGTGGAAGGCGGACGTCTTTCTTTTCTCTCTATCTCTCCGTCTCCTGAACTGCCTCCCCTCTCTCTGCTCTGGTCAGCTTGCCTCTCAATGCAATTGATCAAATTTTCTTGACAGGAAGACAGAACTTGGGAAAGCTCTGACTTACCCTGAGGGAACATTTTTTGCTGGATACACAATGGATTCTTGGAGGAAATGGAAAATTTTTGTTTGTCTTACAATTTTTGTCTTTGGAAGATCTTCACATATTTGGGTTTTTGATAACAGGATTTCTGCTGTTTGGATTAAGCAGTTACCTGACTTATCGTCAAATTCATTTGATGGGTTTGGCGGTCAACAATCAAACTGTGTGGTTACGGAAGCTGAATCGCAAGTTGGACTGAATTGCGGTTCTGGAACTCATAACATGGGTTACATCTTGGAGGAAGTTGCTTGCTCGAATCAGTGATTCGAGGACCTGGAATTTGGCTGTTTGGATTTGCCATTGGGAAGTATCAGCAAGACTTTCAAGGCTGACAGAAAACAAGTCTGCCTGAACCAAAACAATTACTGTTTGTGAATTTGGCTCCCCTAGGCTGACCTTGGTCAGCTATCTCTATTTCTCCTTGGAATTTATGTAAACAAGATGCTCTGCCCCTCTGCCTAAGGACATCTGTGGATCTGCTCTAGGCTAGCTGATAAACATTCCATCATATTATCAAAGACAATAGATGAGGGTAGGAACGTAGATGGACCGGTAAATCGAGAGCTTCGCTTTTTGACTCAGCTTTCTCTTCACCACGACAGACCGGTACAGCGCCCGCTTCACTGCAGACGCTGCACCAATCCGCCTGTCGATCTCCCGCTCCATTTTTCCCTCATCCGTGAACAAGACCCCGAGATACTTAAACTCCTCCACTTGGGGCAGGACATCTTCCCCGACCCCGAGAAGGCACTCTACCCTTTTCCGGCTCAAGACCATGGCCTCGGATTTGGAGGCACTGATCCTCATCCCGGCCGTTTCACACTCGGCTGCGAACCGCTCCAGTGAGAGCTGTAGATCACGGTCTGATGAAGCCA
>NC_051445.1:30520997-30523060 GCF_001649575.2 Kryptolebias marmoratus
AAGGACTGTGTGTCTAACCAGGTGGTCAGCAGCACAGGAGCACCACAGGGGGCTGTACTCTCACCATTCCTTTTCACTCTATACACTTCAGACTTCCAGCACAAGTCAGACTCCTGTCATCTACAGAAATATTCAGATGACTCTGCAGTTGTCAGGTGTATCAGAGATGGACAAGTAGCTGAGTACAGAGATCTGGTGCACCGCTTTGTGGCATGGTGTGGAAACAATCATCTCATCTTGAATGTGAACAAAACAAAGGAGATGATTGTAAACTTCAGGAGAAACAGGGTCAGATCAAACCCTATTACCATCATGGGAGAAAAAGTGGAGATGGTTGAGGAATAGAAATACCTTGGTGTTCATCTAGACAACAGACTGGACTGGAGACTCAACAGTGAAGCCATCTACAAGAAGGAACAGAGCAGACTGTACTTCTTGAAGAAGCTTAGATCCTTCAAGGTTTCCAGCAAGATGTTGCAGATCTTCTATAAGTCTGTTGTTGAGAATGTCATCTCCTCTGCCATCATCTGTTGGGGCAGCAGCATCAGAGCCAGGGACCTAAAAAGGCTCAACAACCTGATAAAGAAGGCTGGTTCTTTTCTGGGGATGACTGTGGAATCTCTGGAGATGATGATGCAAGGAAGGATTTTGCATAAAATCAAGGAAATCATGGACAACCCTGACCATCCTCTTCATGAGACCATCATCGGAAAACAGAGTCTCTTAAGTCAAAGGCTTCTTCCAATTATCTGTAAAACAGACCGCTACAGGAGATCTTTCCTGCCCACAGCCATCACCATCTATAATAACTCCTTGATTTAAATGAGCTACGTCAACATTTAATTTCCCTTTGGGATTAATAAAGTATTTTTGAATTGAATTGAATTGAATTGGAACTCCATACAAACTGTCAATTTCTTACTGCTTTTTGAAAGCTAACTATCACAGCATACTTCCATCTAGAAACACCATTTAAAGTTTAAACAAAACATAAGACATTCAACTATTACTGAACGAGTCAGCTTTTTGATATCTTGTATAGTTTTTTTTATAATCTCAATTTTAAAAAGGTGAAAATTTAGGGTCTGAGCCTTCTGTCGTGCTGCGTTGCCATGGTGATAGAATTTAGAATGTTCTGGTGTGACATCACGCAGAGCCTGTGTGAGTTTCTGTGTGTGTATTTTTAGCTCTTGATCAACATATAAGCTTTGCTAAGTCATCCCTACTAATGCTGCGTATTCCTTGCTATTGCTAATTCTTGTAATTTTGGCTATTTTTTGCTCCTTAAACATTCTTTCAGCTTCAACTCAGCCTTTTTTAAACATATGGATCTGACATTTGTTGTGATAGAAGGTGAAACAGATACCTATCTTATACTGAATTCTAATCAAAAATATCAAGATGGTCTCCAAAGCAAACAAGATCAAAATTCAGACCAAAAATTTGTGCATGCTATAACTTGGCAACCGTGTAACGTAAGAAGGTCAAACTTTACAGTTAGAACCCTCAAGCATCAGGGATCAATGCTAGGGATTTCATAAGGTCAAAGGTCAAACTTCCCAGCTGGACTCCTCGTGGGTCAGGGATCAGCCGTATGGATTCCGAGGTCAAAGGTCAAAGTCACATGTGAAAGAAGGCTTTAACTCTAAAACCGTGTACCATCGGAGGCTCACTTCAAAGATGGACACCAGATGTGTCAAGGATCACCCTTTTATGAGGCCTATCTACAACTGATCAGCTTTTGGAGTCATCCTCATTTAGTATAAATGCACAAAGTGATACAGGCCCCTTCAAAGCTTCTCCAGTAACTTTATAGTGTGAAAACAATTATTAGGTTCACACTGCAAGATTATTATTATTATTATTACTACTCAGTTATCATCTGTGTCACGAACCTGGGTGCTGACACGCACCTACGGCTCCAAGGCGAAGATGAGGACCAGTAGGCAGCAGGTGAAAATAAAATCTCTTTAATCAAAAAGATTCCCTTGATTAACAAAAACGTAGTCACATCCAGAATTCCAAAAACCTCTCAAAAAACAAGACTCTCCCAAAAGACATAC
>NC_051445.1:30523160-30534997 GCF_001649575.2 Kryptolebias marmoratus
GACCCACATGTCCTCTCCCCGCTGCCATCCACTCCACTGGGTCAGGTTCTTCAAGTGGAGATCTCTAGCACTCCGAACCTTCCAGTGAGGGACCACAGCGGGCCGGACTCCGAGAACCGGAATCCTCACAATCTGAGAATATACAATATCATGAGAATATACAACAAAGTACGATTTGTGGCTTGCCACCTATGTTTAGCTGAAAGTCAGAGTTTTCAGAGTTACAAAGGAGGATCTGTTTAAGTAGCTAGATTACCAAGGTAATAGTTTTGATTAACTGTCAGTACAAAGCTCAACCAGTCAAGTGTGAAACACTCCTCTAAGTCTGACGCCATGGTTCTCCACCAGAAAAAAGGTGGGATGCTTCTTTCGAGTTGGGGGTGAGAATTTGCCTCTAATGAAGGATTTCAATGACATAGTGAAGTAAGATTTATTTTTTTAGCACTTTTCAGCAACAAGGCGATCCAAAGCGCTTTACAACAGAAACAAAAACAGAATCCAATACAGAATGAAACACAAAAGAAAAACACAACAATCATGTATTCTAAATGAGTCATGTATAATCTAAATGAAATACAGGATAATCTAATTAAAATCACGATAACAGACATATCTAAGCATGAGCTTAGACAGTCAAAATAGTAGCTAAAATATTCTAAATTAAATCATAATCAGATATAAACATGACATACAATGAAACACAAAAAGGAAAACACATCAATCATGTCTAATCTAAATGAATTATATATAATCTAAATGGGGTATAGGATAATCTAAAAAAAATTTGAAACCAGACATATCTAAGCATGAGCTGAGACAGTCAAAATAGTAGCTAAACTAAACATATCTAAACATGAGAAAAATAGTAGCTAAACTAAACAACAATTAAGAATCTAAGAATCTAACAATATCTAAAGTATGAGCTAAGATAAACTAAACGAGACTAAATGTACAGAACTAAACTAAGTGTACAGGAAGCTAAAACGTGAGAATGCTAAACTAACGGTACCGAACTTTCTAAATAGTACCAGGCCCGCTAAAAACAGCCGACATAATGATTACTAACTAAGATAGAGAAAGAGGGAATGAGGAGGGGGGGGGGAGTGAGAGAGATGACAGAAACAGCAAAAAGTGTGCGTATGTGTGTGTGTGTAGAGGCAATGGGAGGCAGTGTGGTGTGTGAATGTGTGTGTGTGTTTGTAAAGAAGTCCATGAATCACGTCACAGAGGTCATTATCTTTGATAATGATGGAATGTTATCAGCGAGCTCTGAACAGATTCACAGATGTCCTTAGGCAAAGGGGGCGCAGAGCATCTTGTCTGCATAGTTCCAGGACAAATTTCAAGGTAGCTGACCAAGGTCAGCCTAGGGGAGCCAAATTCACAAACAAGCAGTAATTGGTTTGGTTAAGGCAGACTTGTATTTGTCCGCTTTGAAAAGTCTTGCTGATACTTCTCAATGGCGAATCCAAACAGCCAAATTCCAGGACCATTCCGCCTAATTCAAGCGAAGCAACTTTCTCCAAGATGTAACCCATATTATTCATGAGTTCCAGAAACACAATTCAGTCTGCGGTCCTGTAAAATAGCGTTTCTCAACGCGTGGGGGGCGTTGAGAGGATGACGGGGGGCGTTGGCAGCAATATTTTCAAAAAGGGGGCGTTGATATTCTTTTGGGGGGCGTTTGCTTGAAGGTAAAGTTTACACTAAAGATTCACAACAATATCAGTTTAAACTTTGAACTACTTGCAAAAATATTGTGGCCTAAAACATTCAAACCATTACAGAACTGCAGCTGTATCAATGGTGTTTCTTTTCGGCGCAGCGCCGTGCTGCCTTCAGGAGAATGGGACATTATATTATCGTTTTTATAATTTGTCCCACATGGCAGTTACTTTGTAAACTTTGAGAAAGGAACGCTCTCTTTAGTGATATTACCCTTGGAATTATTTATTTCTCTTACATGGGTTAATTTCTCTGAAGGATACACTGTGAGCGCATTGTTATCGCAGAGGTTAAACATTTACAAGAGCAATATTCTGTTTCCGGACTTTCCCTGAAAGCGTCCAGCATCCAGACGTACGTTAACTCCTTTCTGGACAAGATACTTTGTTGACATGACTGCGGAACACAAACCAACAAACCAAAAAAAATAAAAATAAAAAAAATATTCTAAAACCAGAGACCTACGGCTTGACAAGTGGATCACAGCAGCTGCGTCAGCNCGGTGTAACACCGGATCGATGTCGGCTAACACCGCTGCGACTTTTCTCTGCAGCTTTATTTGTGTCGTTGTGAACTTTAAAGTCTTATCATCAGTCACAATCTTTTATTAGTCTATGAATAAAAGCAGGGCTCTCAAGTTTCACGCACTGACCGTGAGACACGCATTTTGTGAAGCGCACTCGCTCACACTCCACTTTTTGTATTTCTCACGCTAAAAGAAATACACCCGCAGACGGCCTTTTTTTGAACCGGAACCAATATGCAGCGCAATGTTTTCCGCACGGGCTGAAGCAAAATAGGGGCCAAGTTAGTGAGTTTTCAGATCCATCTGGCCATTTTTCAAAGCGATTAGCGACAAATCTAGTGACTTTTTTCTGTGTTATTGGAGACTTTGGCGAGTAAATGTGTGGAAGCACCAATCATTCCCCGCCCACTTCCCCAAGCACTGACAGCTGTCAATCTTACAGCATAGTTCAATTTTTTTTTTTTTTTCCAAGAGTATGCAAAGAGAGGCTCTGAAGAAGAGAGGGCAGAGAGAGAGTCTGGATGCAGACTTCTGCCTTTTTCTGTATGCTCTATGACTGATGTCACGGCTAATAAGGTACTAGCTATTGATAATTACATCAGAACATCACTTCCAAAATTCCTATACTATTATTTAAATAGTGTCCCTTGGAATGTAATAACTTTGTATATTTAAATTTATTCCTGTTGTTAACATCACCCAGACTAACTTTGACAAGGATGAGAAGTGACGTTTTCTTCAGTCTTCTTTCTTTCCTGATCTTACATATTCTGCTTATTTTCTGTTCACACAACCATCATTCAACTTTTCCATTAGAGGATATATATTATTGATCATATTCACCTGCCTAAATAGTTGGTATGTAATTAAAATATTTCCGCAATGGTTCGTCTTAGTATTTGCAAGCAAGGGTTAATTGTTTCAGTGGCTTCACACAATTTTTCAGCTGGAAACATTTCGCCTTTGAATGCTGTCATTTCAGACACACAGCTGTTCAATTATAGGACATCCTGCTTGACTGATTATTATTAATTCCTTTGTTCTTATTATTGTAATGAAAATGGTGTTCTAATAAGATGAATACCAATGACAGAAACCTCTTGAGCTGCTCTTGGAGTCCCCCCTGTTTAGTTGCTGCTTTATGCTTTGAAGCAAAAAATAAATCTATTTGGATTAGGAGTTTCACTGGTAAAATCACTGTAAGGGAACATTGATCAGAGTCAGCCTGTTCTGCTGTAATCGCTTGTGACATGAGGGACTTACAGTACTCGTGCAGTGGTGTGTATGGATTACATTCAGGCTTGAACAGGGCTCTGCAGTGAAGTGCTTGCATTTAAAGTAAATAAAGCTTGACATCTGGGTTGCCTCTGACTGACATGAAGCCAGTAAAGCCAGGCCATAGGCCTAACTCAAACAAAGCACTTCAATCTCTTAATATTGCTCTCCACAGCTCTCCAAAGGCTTGATTGATCCACTGACCAATCAGAGTACATTGATCACATATTTTGTCCCTGTCTAATACCCCACACCTTTACTACAAGCTCTTACAGGACCCCTCTTAATCCATACATCAACTGTCTGTCAGGAGTACAGTATTCACCTGGGATTCACTGCTCTGAAAGCTCACGCTTTTAAGAACTTTCCTTTGACATAGGTTCATTTCAGAAAGATTTCAGTGTTTAAATTGCTTCTGTTTCCAGTTGCTTCTTAAACTATTGTTTGTCTTAGGACACAAAAGGTAGTTGGTCACCCATTACATGTCTTGATTTTTGCATTTAAGGTACAAAAGTTAAAAGGAAATGTAGCTAAATATTATAAATGATAACAGTTGATCCTTAAACTAAGACCTTGTCAACATGGGAAAAATAATTTTATCCCCAACAGTTTTTCATTTACTTTATTTTAAAAACAATATATACTTGTAAACATGGTACTAATTCTAGAAATGTTTTCATCTATACAGAACACAGAGAACAAGCCAAAATGATGTAATAACTATACCAGGCCTGTATGGGGTGTAATGCTGCCATGGAAATACACCATAAACAGAAAGCAATATGTGGAGCATATATAAACAAAGGAAAGTTGTTTGGTGTAATAATAAGTTTTGGGTTTTTTTCTCTGTTTTGTTTAAGGCAATGTTATTGTTCATCAGCCTTTTCAGTTGATTGAAGTAACATGGGATTTTTGCTAAGGGTTTTGCTGTAGTTGAGAAACTAGTGTCTGCAGCACAAACATGTAATCTGTCATTCTTGTTGTTTTTGCCAATGTATCTTTCATGCTTGGGGTTGCAGTTTATATTAGAGGTGGGTCTATGACATGCTAGTTTTGAAAGGTTTGCTGTCCACACAAAAATATGTTTCAAGATTTTCGTACTCTGGAATCCATTTTAAAAATGCCATATAGGGGCTCCTAAAACACTGTTCCTGTGTGGAGGCAAGGCTGAAACAATAAAAAACTTTTGGTATTCACAAAAACTGTTCTTGTATGAACGGGACCCAAGAATTATATCCTAAGGCAGGGGTCTGCAACTGCATCTCTGGAGCCACATCTGGCCCTTCAGCAGCTCTCTAATGGCTCCTTGTGACTTTGACCAAAAACAGCATGAACTCGAGTCACGTTTGAATTGAAATTGACCATAGGATTTGATACTTTTAGCAGTTTTCCAATCAGATTTTTGCAATTTATGTGTGGGGTTTTTGCAGCGGAATAATAAGTCATACAGGTGAAATGGCCTATGAACTCTGTTTTTAACAATAATTTGTTCCTATGTCAATTAATATAAAGGCATCAGGCACACAGTTTTTGATCATTTCAATACTAGAATGAACTCATTATGGCCTGAGTTTTCACTAGAATGTGTTTAAAAAGATGATCAGTTTTATTGTTAAGCTAATAGATTGTTAGCTTGTTCTTGTTTTGTTTATAAGACTTTCTGACAGTGAGATTTTTCTCCAAATCCATCAGAAACCAAACATTTTACAAAAAAACTTGAGGCAGATTTCTATAACAGCACAAAAGTTTTGCACATCTATTGAAAATTGTTAGATTTTAAGGGACCAAACATGTATTAGTAATGTTCAGCAAGTTAATTTTACAAAAGTAAAAAAAAGAATGGCCAAGTACACCATTTGTATTATCTGTTGTATGTAGTCATCTCCCTTTCACCAAAATAAATTGTTTGTTTTTTATCCTTGAACTCCAGGTGCTTCAAAGTCAGGTTCCGCTTTAGTTTGGCTGTAATCATGGCTTCATTTGCTAGCCCCTGAAGACACATGACACATTTTGGTCTTCCGTCACTGTTCTCAATGAAACCAAATTCAGTATAACTGCCATCATATATTTAAAGTTTAGCCAGTTTTGGATTTGCAACACATGATGAAGTAAACAACTTTAAATACATTTCCATCTTTTCTAAATGCTGGCTCTAATAAAAAGCTTTGTCACTGAAACGGTTCCGGTAAATCAAGACTGTGGCTTACTTTTAACTTTGTTTTACCATATAATTGCAGCGGTGCCACCTGTACAAACAGCCACTTGTTTTTTCCAGCTCAGTCTGGCTTCAGTCATAAAAGCCTCCAAAAGTTTTAATATTTCCTCACCTGTGAAAGTCCTCCAAAATGCCTCTTTCCCAGGGGTAGCGTACCAAAAGAATTAATTGAGCCACACTAGAAATGTCCATGGATTCATCCAACTGAATGGAAAATAGCTCTCATAAACAGAGTCTATTAAGTACATGTAATTGTATGTAAGCTGAAAGTTTAATTCTCCTTGTAACAGTGTCATTAGAAAGCAGTACAACTTTGAGCTTAGTAGATGCCTCTGCAGCCAGGACAACTTCACACATTTCCTCTGCTGCTGGAATAATAAGTTTTTGTCCAACTGAGTGTGGCTTCTTAATTTTTTCAATTCGTTGAGCCACTAAAAAGAAGTCTGCTGTGCTATTTGTGAAGATATGGCCAAGTACACCATTTGTATTATCTGTTGTATGTAGTCATCCCCTTTTCACCAAAATAAATTGTTTGTTTTTTTATCCTTGAACTCTAGGTGCTTCAAAGTCAGGTTCCGCTTTAGTTTGGCTGTAATCATGGTTTCATTTGCTAGCCCCTGAAGTCACATGACACATTTTGGTCTTCCGTCACTGTTCTCAATTAAACCAAATTCAGTATAACTGCCATCATATATTTAAAGTTTAGCTGGTTTTGGATTTGCAACACATGATGAAGTAAACAACTTTAAATACATTTCCATCTTTGCTAAATGCTAAGTAGCAGAAAGAGCTGTGAGCCAAATGAGTCCAGACTTGATGCAGGGTAGTAATGGATGACAAATTTACAACACAAGTCATAATCACATCAGTTTTTATTGGCTCAAAGCTGAGGTAGGTTGGAGTAATTAGTTTACTAAGTCTGTTTGATTGGTGCATTGGTCCCCATGTGTATTTATGCACTTTTTAAAATTATTTGACTTCGCTAAATGCAAATTAATATGTGGACCCCCAAGTCTGTGAACCTCAGTTTGAGAACTACCGGTTTAAAGACATTGTGGTCAGATGTTGGGGTAAAATGAGTCAGCATTCAAATAGGCAACTGATGGACTTAAACTTTTAACCAACACCCTTGATCTCACTCTCCTGACAAACAAAACATTTCACAGTTCACTCTGCCGAAGACCCGGGAAGAGCCAGCTTTTTGATTTATACAAATTTATTACAAAAAGAACTTCCAAGGAGAAAATCCTAAATATGAGACAGATCCAAGCACAGAATCTTTCTAACCTAAGATTGGCAGAGAGTACCTTTTTGAACAACGTTTATAAGAAAGCCATAACAAAGTTCCATTTCTCATCATAACTGGAAGGCCGTATCAGGAAAGCATGACCTGATGTCAAACTGTGTACAGACAAGTACTATACATGACAATTCTGTTGCATCTGAAAGATGACATCTCAGAAGACCAATCAGTAAATCTTATTTATTCATAATAAAGTTTTCATGAAAATGTGGGCTAAAGTTCATGGAGTTATCGGTAATCAAATAATCAATAACTTTGCAGTTTAGATACATACTCTAACATCATAACTAACTTTTATCAGTTCTCACTATTTTGTTTAATGCTAAATTCTTTGATATAGAGCATGTCATCCATGACATGTTTTCACAAATGCAATTTGCATAACCGTTATTACAGTTATGCAAATTGCTACTGAAAGCTGAGAAGTTGTGCTTTACAGCCATGATGTGTTTATTACAGTAATGCCACTCACACTGTTAAAGGAAATCAGCCTAATGGTTGCCTCCCTCCTACGCACATGGTGCAGAGAGCTGTGAAGATTAACACAAAAAATATAAAAAACAAACAAACAAAAAAGTAATACGCCGATGTCCCCTGTCACTAAGGGATCTTTAATAGTGAATGTTTTTAGTTTTTGAGATGAGTGGGGTTTTTTTTCAACTGAAATTGAACAGGGCTAACAAATGTACATTCTTTAGTGGTAATAATATAGATTGATTCCAAGAACTAAAGCTTTAAGAGATAAAATCATACAGGCTGCATGTGCTGGCATGATACCCAGTGGTGTTTAGCTGCATGGACATATTGTTTGTGTTTTGGTTTGACTAAAACTAATTTTAGAGAAAATTTTTACCAAGGGATATAGTGTTGCATTACATCTTTGTCGATAAAGATTTGGAGGGGGACTATATTTACCTTAATGTAGTGATAATTTGCTGTCTGAGGTGGTGCAAATTGATGTATCCTGGCAAGCTGAGTGAGCAAATTTATCCGCCAGTAGAAGCAATGGTTGGCCACCATAGAGTAATCTTTGTCCATGCCAATCATTTGAGGAAACTCCTCTTTCTAGTTTTTATTTTACTTAAAAGTATAGTTTCCTATATATTCCTTCCAACTAGTGGTCACAGAAATTCAGCAAACCTTGATACTCTCCTCAAATATGAATTGTGCTAACATAAATTTTATCCTCAAGCTGGATAAGGATCCCACATATCCATCCCGCTACAGCCCAATATCACTTATTGTGATAAAGACTGAATCAGGTTTGTTTTTAGATCAGTAATCACTTCAGGGTGTCAGATTAGGACAGCAATTATCCATGTTCAGGTGAGATAATGAATGAGAGAACGTCCAGATCCAGAACTGAGTCGAACTGGCCTTTAATTGGGCATTGATGTTTCTCCATACATACATGGGAATGAAGGTTTGTGTGTGTGTGTGTGTGTGTGTGTGTGTGTGTGTGTGTGTGTTTTCTATAAAAACAAACAAATACAAATTATAAGCATCAGTTTGTAAATACTCCTCTCACAGACAACAAAACATGTCACCAAAGGGAATCAACACATACTTAAAGTCTATAATAGAGCTAGGAGCCGATTAATACTTGACTGTGAAAATGTACATATTATTACACACAAATAATAATCAAACCTGCTAACAGTAGTGTCTCACAATAACATATGAGAAAAATAAGGCATTTCAATTGAAAATGAGAGAAACAAGCAACGTAACATATCAATTACGTGGAACCGAGCTTAGCTATCTAATGCTAAATGGCTAACAGTTAGCTGTCGAAAAGATGCATAAACTATACCAAATGACCATAATATTCAGCAATACAATGTGCGAATACAACTCTTAGGCATTTAGGAAACTAACTAAATCACCATCAGTATTACTTACTCTCAATAGACGCACACGAATGAGAAAATATAATAAACACGTCTGTGTCAATAGCCAAACTGCTCAATGCTCAGATCGGTATGAAATATACCGAAGCAGCCTCCTAGTGGCGAAAAATAAGTACTGCATATATAAACACCTTAATAAAGAAGGTAAACTAGAAGGCTGAAAACAAATAATTAACAGTCTTTTGTACACTTATAAACACAGATCTTAAAATCATTTGTAAGACATTGGCTGCAAGGCTTGAAAAAAAAAAACCCTTGTGTTATCCTGACCAGACTGGATTTATTAAAATCGTTATGCTACAAATAATACTAGAAGACTCATCAATCTAATAGATTATTGCAACATCCAAAATACATCTGCTTTAATTGTTTCTTTAGATGCAGAGAAGGCTTTTGACAAGATTAACTGGAAATTTCTATTTGCCACTTTAAATAAATTTGGATTTGGACATAACTTTTTGACATAGATCAGATTATTATACAGCTCACCCAGTGCCTGTGTGAAAACAAATGACTGGACTTCGCAAAGCTTCAAACTGGAAAGAGGCACCAGGCAGGGTTATCCTCTTTGATGTTATCCTCTTTGTCCTGGGGGCTGCTGACCCTGTGCTTCGCTGGTGACCTACCTCTGTGTGGATGCGCAGCTGCCTTGAGGTGGTGCCCGATGTCTGTTTGCCTGGGACTGCTGCTGCCTTCTGGGGCTGGATCCACCTGTCCTTTCTGCTCTTGGGTGCTGTAGATGGTGGGACAGAGAGAAAGAGACAGCGAGAGAGAAAAAAAAAACACATCTGCCTTCTACCAGGAGCAGAGAGTGGAAAAAAATAGATAGATGAAAAAAACATTTGGAATGTAGCATATTTAGAGGGCTGCCCTTTTACTTTTTGTAGTTTGTTTGTTTTAATAATTTGAATCCTATGATGCAATGAAAAACAGTTCTTAATGTTTGAGGGAAAAATGTTTTTTTTTTGTTTCTTTTTCTGTTTCAGTCAGTTTGATTGTGGAAGTTTACAATGAGTCATTTAGTGAGATGCTTCCTCCAGCTTTGACTCTTTGTGCAGCAGAGTTCTAAAGCTGATAATAATGAATTATCTCTAGCCTTTAACAGTCACTTATCTCATGTGCTTGTTTCTTTGACAGGTGGGATATTTGAGTCCATTGAAAGTGGCCCATCTGGTGCTGAGGAACTGGCCTTTAAGTTTGCTTTAAATACAATCAACAGAAATAGGACCCTACTGCCAAACACCACACTTACCTATGATATCCAAAGGATAAACATCTATGACAGTTTTGAAGCCTCCAGAAAAGGTATGTGTGTCAGGATTTGTGTTTTTTGTAACCTTTGGTACCCTTTTTGTTGTTGTTGTTGTTTGTTGTTGTCCACCTGTTTAGTTTACTTACTGTGCCTCCCTGATTTTCTTGTCACTCCTGGGTTTATTCCCTCAGTCAGTTCTCGGCTCTGGCCCCATCCACTCTCACCTGTTGCCAATTGCCCAGGTGTTTCTGTTCTGTTCATCAGCTCTGGTCTTTATGTACTCTCTGCAATCACTCTTAGCTATTCCATCATTAATTGTCCTCTGGCTGTCACCTGTTGTTCTCTGTTGCTCACTCTTGTTAGTTCCCTGGTTAGTTCTTCTTGTGTTTGTATTCTTTGATGCTACGTCAGCTTTTGTTTTGTAAGTAAATGTTCAAGTTTGTTTTCTAAGCTCTTCGAGTGAGTCTGGGTCTTGACTACACACGCTACAAATTGTGACAATGTATATTTAATATTTTGAGGTTTGAAAGTCGCACTGATGGCGTGGATGTGGTTTGCCAGTTGGAACCATCCATCCATCCATCCATCCATCCATCCATCCATCCATCCATCCATCCATCCATCCATCCATCCATCCATCTTCTTCCGCTTATCCAGGGTTGGGTCGCGGGGCTAGCAGCCTAAGTAGGGAGACCCAGACTTCCCTCTCCCTAGCCACTTGGGCCAGCTCCTCCGGGGAAATCCCAAGTGGCCAAATCCCAGGCCAGTCAAGAAACATAGTCCCTCCAGCGTGTCCTGGGTCTTCCTCTGGGCCTCCTACCGGCGGGATGTGCCCAGAACACCTCACCAGGGAGGCGTCCAGGAGGCATCCTAATCAAATACGTGAGCCACCTCAACTGGCTACTCTTGACGTGGAGAAGCAATGGCTCTACTCTGAGTCCCTCCCGGAAGACCGAGCTTCTCACCCTATCTCTAAGGGAGAGCCCAGACACCCTGCGGAGAAAACTCATTTCAGCCGCTTGTATTCGCAATCTCATTCTTTCGGTCACTACCCAAAGCTCGTGACCATAGATGAGGGTAGGAACGTAGATGGACCGGTAAATCGAGAGCTTCGCCTTTTGACTCAGCTCTCTCTTCACCACGACAGACCAGTACAGTGCCCGCCAATCCACCTATCAATCTCCCGCTCCATTTTTCCCCCATTCGTGAACAAGACCCCGAGATACTTAAACTCCACTTGGGACAGGACATCTTCCCCGACCCAAAGAGGGCACTCTACCCTTTTCCGGCTCAAGACCATGGCCTCGAATTTGGAGGCACTGATCCTCATCCCAGCCGCTTCGCACTCTGCTGTGAACTGCTCCAGCGAAAGCTGTAGATCACGGTCTGATGAAGCCAATAGGACCACATCATCTGCAAAAAGCAGAGACGCAATCCTAAGGTCACAAAAACGGATCCCCTCAACACCTTGGCTGCGCCTAAAAATTCTGTCCATAAACGTTATGAACAGAATCGGTGACAAAGGGCAACCTTGGCGGAGTCCAACTCTCACTGGAAACGAATCCGACTTACTGCCGGCAATGCGGACCAAGCTCTGACACCGGTCATATAGGGACCTAACAGCCCGTATC
>NC_051445.1:30535097-30549299 GCF_001649575.2 Kryptolebias marmoratus
AGACTGGTTGGGCGAACTCCCTTGCACCCTCAAGGACCCTGCTGAGGGTATAGAGCTGGTCCAGTGTTCCACGACCAGGACGAAAACCACACTGCAAGTCGGAACTCTAGGTTCAAAACTAGGCTGGGGTCTTTTTGTATAGATTTTGCATGTTTCTCCTGTGCATGCATGGATTATTTTTATGTATGTTTCCTTAATCCAACAACATGCATGTTAGGTTAAATGGATATTCTAAACTGATCTAAGGTATTGTTTCACCCAGTGACTGAAAATAGGTACTGGCCCCTTGTGAACTTGAACAAGGTGTGGACACAAATGGTTAAATTATTACAAACAGTTGTACAATAAGCAGAGAAGAAATGGCTAAGTGCAATACACAAACAATAGCTGAGTGCGCATTATAGATCTTGAGAAAGTCAACAAAATACTATAACTTACGATTTTTGAGTGCTTTAAGCTAACATTTCAAGTCTCTTGTCATATATTATCTTTGTCTTATTTTAGTGATTTGACCAGCCATCCAATGGCAAACGGATAAGTGGAAAATCGTAAGTGGAATCTTGAAGATGTGACAGTTCTTATCCAAAAGGTTTCTCCAGTTCTGATTGTGGATTGGCAATTTCAGGCTTATAAATTAATGTCCTGTCCTGGCCGACGAACACTGGACCAGCTCTATACTCTTAGCAAGGTCCTTGAGAGTGCATGGGAGTTCGCCCAACCAGTCTACATGTGTTTTGTGGACTTGGAGAAGGCGTTCGACCGTGTCCCTCGGGGAATCTTGTGGGGGGTGCTCCGGGAGTACGGGGTACCAGGCCCTTTGATACGGGCTGTTAGGTCCCTTTATGACCGGTGTCAGAGCTTGGTTCGCATTGCCGGCAGTAAGTCGGACTCGTTTTTCGGTGAGAGTTGGACTCTTCTGCAGAACATGAAGAGGTAATTTAACTACTGATCAGGTGTATTGGAGCAAGGAAACAAAAAAAAAACATGCAAGATGGTGGCACTCAAGGACTAGGATTGCCTACCTCTTCTGTACAGAGTTGGGTATTCCAACAGAGCAATGATCCCAAATGCACATCAGAACTTGTTTCTGATTGGATAAAGCAGGCTACCATTAAGCTTCTGGAGTGGCCTTTCCAAAGGTCTTACCTCTACCCTATTGGAAATTTGTGGACTATGCTTAAAAGCCAGGTCAGTGCCAGGAAACAAATCAATTTAAAGGAGCTCTACCAGTTCTGCCAAGAAGAGCAAACACATATAAAACCAGAGTTATATCTTGTTGATGGACACAGAAAACCTGTGGTACAAAGGTACCTTTTTGAGATATTCAACCAAATTTTATTAGGGGAATATGGCTATATTTTAGTGTGTATATGTATAATTATGACCCTGTGTGGATTAGAGAAAATCCACAAGAAATTCCAAATTTTGCAAAATTAATGACATTGTAACTATATAGTCATTTGACTCAGGAAAAAAAAGATTCAGTGGAATCAATAAAAGCTCGAAATACGCCATTTATATCCATGAGTTGAAGGGAAATTATGTTTTAGTATTTATGCTGTCTGAATGCAGTTCCAAGAAAGTAAGCTTGAAATTGTCTCAAACACCCAAATTATATTTTACTAACTATATATTGTAAAATAATACCCACAGGTATACAGTATTTACAATACATTATATACATACACAATAGAGTCTGAAAGTACTGGACCATCCCTTTATTCTTCACATTCTACTTCCAATAAGGCAGATCTTTATGTAATCATTTAGTGTTCTGGAGCTACAGTCATTTAGGCTTTCTCAAATTTTTTAAAAAACATTGGTTGGTTTTTACTGAAAACTACAAATATACTCTATATAAGATAAAAAAGTCAACATTATTTATAGAAAAGATCTTAGTTAAAAAAAGGAAATCTCATTTACTTTTTAGTTTGTTTCAGTGACTAAATAATTAATATTTTCAGATGTAAGCAAATAACATTCTATAGTGGGCACTTAGTGACTATACCGCCAACAGCAAGGGGGCAAAAATGACCTAAAAATCCGCATAATTTAGCCCTTACAGTGTTCCTACAATTCTGAGTCATAAAAACATGAGATCAGGTCTCCAATCTTTAACTAGTGATTGATGACAGACACAACTTATTATCTCTAAATGCTAATGACATTTATTTTTTCTCTTTGTAGCTTGTGACCAGCTTTCACTTGGTGTGGCAGCCATCTTTGGTCCCTCTCACAGTTCATCTGCCAATGCAGTCCAGTCCATTTGTAATGCTCTGGGTGTTCCACACATCCAGACCAAATGGAAGCACCAGGTATCTGACAACAGAGATGTCTTCTATGTGAGCCTCTATCCGGACTTCTCCTCCCTCAGCCGTGCCATGCTGGACCTAGTCCACTTCTTCAAGTGGAAGACTGTCACTGTAGTTTATGATGACAGTACTGGTAAGACTCAAATCATTTATTCTGCTTTAACTGCACAGATTATCCCTGTTTAAATCCCACAATCCATCTGAAAGACTTTTTATTTTTACTTTTTAACTTACTCCTGTGACAGTTAACCTAAAAGTGTAACATAACAAGTCTGACCTAGACTATATTTATACATCATCTTTACAATGTACTATTTACTTTATAAGGTTTGAATTTGAAAGTCCAGGGTCACCACCACATTTTCTGCAAAATATGAACCACTGAACCAACTTTAATGAAATTCTAAGAAACTAATTGTTGGATATACTGTACACTATAACTGATTAACTTTTGGTCTCACCCCACTTTCAGATGGCCGCCACAGCTAATTGTGGTGGTCTTAGCAAACATAAATGGCTGCAACTCAGACAATTTTACAGATACTGAGCTATAATTTGATGTGGTAGTAGATGTTACTAATTCACAACCCATACTCAGACCCCTAACAGATATTTGGACAAACATCATTGAGCTGAATAGTAGCAACACTGTTTTCAGTTATTAATATCAGTTGTTAAGTACAGTTGTTAACAAAGCAGTCAAACAGTGTATGTATGACAGCAACATAATAAAACTCCTGAATTTTTGTTATGACTATTTGTTTTGGTATGCCACCTCAAGACTGTCTGTGACCCCCATCTGGCCATTCCTTTGAGAACAATCTGAAGACATCATTGCTAAGGTCTTGATGAGTGCATAATATGCAAAAAATAAAAATTATTAATTCTTAATCCATCAGCACTGTGTGACTATTATTGTCAGTGTAGGTTCTCCAGTTTATCCAATGGTTGTTATGTTTATTTTGGACCAAACTTATGAAACATAAATCTGTCAAAAATATTGGCATTTATTTACCTAAAGATGTGTTGCTTGTAAAGTAGATGAACTGTACTTATGAAGTGCCTTTCTAGCCAACCAGGCTATGCAAAGTGCTTTACAACACAATTTGTTCCCTCATTTACCACACACACATTCAGACAGCACTCCACTACATCTCAACAAAGCTAATCTGAATCAATCATTCTAAGACTAAGCATTGCTTTAGATCACTTTCATACACTAATGGGGCATCAGAGGCAATGAGGGGTTCAGGGTCTTGCCCAGGCACACTTCGACAAGTAAATGCATACTGGTAGAATTAAACCTCCAGACTCTCATTTTGGAGGACGACTGCTTTAATCACAGAGCTACAGCCAACCCTATAGTAGCTTTATTTTATTTGTAATTATTTTGTTAAAAGTCTTCTACACACACACACACACACACACACATGTATAATATATATATACATACATACATACACACTGCCTGGCCCCAAAAAAATGTTGCCACCGAAAAAAAAAAAAAAAAAGGTTACACACTAACATTTCATTGGACTGTCTTTAGCTTTGATTATGACATGCATTCGCTGTATCAGTGTTTTGATAAGCTTCTGCAATGTCACAAGATTTATTTATTATTTATTTATTTATTGCATTAATTTTTCACCAAGATCTTGCATTGATGATGGTGGAGTCTGACTGCTGCGTAAAGCCTTCTTCGGGAAATCCCAAAGATTCTCATTGGGGTTAAGGTCTGGACTCTGTGGTGGCCAATTCATGTGTGAAAATGTCTCATGCTCCCTGAACCACTCTTTCACAATTCAAGCCTGATGAATTGTGATGCATTGTCATCTTGGAATATGCCTGTGCCGTCTTGAAAGAAAAAAAAATCTATTGATAGAATAAACTGGTCATTCAGTATATTCAGGTAGTCAGCTGACCTCATTCTTTGAACACGTACAGTTGCTGAACCTAGACCTGACCAACTGCAGCAACCCCAGATCATAGCACTGCCCCCACATGCTTGTACAGTAGGCAACACTTCACCTGCCTCTCTTCTTACCCTGATGCTCCCATCACTCTGGAACAGGGTAAATCTGGACTCATCAGACCACATGACCTTCTTCCATTGCTCCAGAGTCCAACCTTTATGCTCCCTAGCAAATTGAAGCTATTTTTGCCAGTTAGCCTCACAGATTAGTGGTTTTCTTAAGGCTACACAGCTGTTCAGTCCCAATTGCTTGAGTTCCCTTTGAATTGTACGTGTGGAAATGCTCTTACTTTTACTATTAAACATAGTCCGGAGTTCTACTGTTATTTTTCTTCAATTTGATTTCACCAAACGTTTAAGTGATCGCCGATCACAATCATTCAGGATTTTTTTCCAGCCACATTTCTTCCTCAAAGACAATTGGTCCCCACTGTCTTTCCAGTTTTTAATGATGCATTGTACAGTTCTTAACCCAATTTTAATAGTTTTTGCAATCTTCTTAGATGTTTTCTCTGCTTGATGCATGCCAATGATTTGACCCTTCTCAAACAGACTGACATCTTTTCCACAACCACGGTATGTGTCTTTCGACATGGTTGTTTAAGAAATGAGAAGCAACTCCATGCACCAGTTGGGGTTAAATAACTTTTTGCCAGCTGAAACATGCAGTAATTATCCAATAGGAGGCTCATACTTATTTGCTTAGTTAAATCCAGGTGGCAATTTTTTCTTGGCAAGGCAGTATTTATCTATATATCTCCAAAGTCAATTCACAAAGATAGCATGTCTAGCCAGTAACCTCAGTCATCCCTCTTTATAACACTCTCTAGCCCCCTCTGAAGGATCTCAGCACATTCCCTGCCCAAACAGGATTGAAATAAAAGCCCTTCTGCAGGTTCTGGGTCTTTTGTAGCATCAGTTGCCTGATTGTGTCAGCTGGCTTTATTCAGTGTGGATAAATAGCACTCTAAATGAGTCCTAGATGAACCTCTTGCTTTGAGACCCAGACACTCTTCATATCTCAGGATCCATACCTCAAGACCATTGCTGAAAACTGGAATGTAGATGGACCTGTAAATTGAGAGCTTTGCCTTACAACTCAGGTCCTTCTTTATCACCACAAATCAGATCAACACCCTCATTACTGTAGACAAGACACAAATTCATCTTTTTATTTTTTGCTTCATACATCAATTACTTGTGAACATCATACCAATATCCATGAACTCTTTCACTCAAGGAAGTGACTGATCTCCAACCTGGAGAGAACATTTAATTTAATGAACTGATAACCATGGCCTCAGATTTAGAGGGACTGACTCACCTTGACTGCATTCACACGCAGCTGCAAACTGCTGCAGTGTGTATTGAAGGTCAGAACTTGAAGATGCCAATAAAACCACTTCATCTCACGACAGACATGATCGGTTGCAAGGTGATGGCCCCACCGAAGTCCAATATGTTGTATTATTCAACCTCAAACATCAGTTCCAGCTTCTTTCCTAAGGCAAAGTGATTTCGCTGTCCAGCTGGCTTCTCCTCTCCTTTCTTTTTATAATACATAATACACAATCTTTACTGTAATCACTAGGTCCGATCACCAGGTAATAGATAAGAAAGATGAATAGAACATGTAGCATATGGTAGACCCATATATTGTCCCAAGTTGTGGATACTGGACTAAAGAGCTGAATGGGAAAAAACAACAAACAAAAAAACAAAAAAACTAATAATAAAATAAAAGGGTCTTAAGGGCAGCAGATTAAAAATTCTACAAAAATGAAAGGAACTGGAGGACTCCTGCCTCTCGCACAGTGACCCCTGGAGATAGGCACCATCTCCCTGTGACCCGGAATGGAGAAGCGGGATGGATGAAAGGAACTGGAAGCATGAGGAGCTACAGACATAAACATTTACAAACAATAACTTAAACTAACGATCATTTTTATTATATTTTTGACTTGTGCTAAACTATAGCACTGGAGATCTTATAATTTGAAGATCATTCAACTTTTACAATAAAGATTTCTGTGATTCATTTGAACTGTGAATAATTTTTCTCCTGTTAAGTGTCTGATGCTGGGTTTTCTCATGAGTTTCATTAAAATCTCACTGTTTTTGTGCAATGTTTTGTAAATCTTTTTTTTTGTTGTACAATTTATCACAACCAAAAGTCAAATCATATTATTCCCGATCAAACTGCACATTTAGTTGTTTATTTTGCATGTTTTATTTTAAAGATGTGCAATAAAATACTGGATGAAATTTTGTAACGCAATAATATTATGCTGATTTATTGCTTATTTATTGTCAAGCTCTATAAAGTACTTAGTTTAAAACAATTTTAAAAATATATAATAAAATAATGGAATAAAATCTGGACTGTAAATAAGTCCCAAGATATTGTACAAACTAATGGGTACTGTGTGAATGTGGAAAGGTTGGGGTTAGGGTTGTAAATCTTGTAAACACCTTCAGGAAGGAATTGATTGTTGCTGATCCCACCACCTCTGTTAATTAAGTTGTAAAGTGGACATAGCTGGTTCACTATGAGGTTAATAATGGCTTGATTTTCTGTCTTAGTGATCGGAAATAAGATGGTGGCTCAACAAGACAACAACTTTACCTTTTCTGTCACCACTTACACTATTGACTTGATCATGAGGGTAGATAATGTTATAGGAGACACAGAGCAAACAGAAATCACATCTTTATTCGGATTCAATTTTATCTGCTTGCATTTAGCTTTGCAAAGTACTATGTGTTTCCCAATTGATGAGCCATGTCTCTTTTGTATTTCTGTTAAATATTTTTATCTGTTCACCTTCTGACTCCCCATCTGCTATCAACTGTGGCTGCTTTTCAAGGCTGCAATGCAAAGATGCTAGGAAATGACCCCTACTTGTGAAAAAAAAAAAAAAAACAAAGGAGAAAACAAACAAACAAATCAATGATTATAGTTGTATTTTTTCTAATGGCTCAACATTTATTAGTAAAACTGGGATTGCAGCAGCATGTCACCACAATATATCCATACAACTACCAGAACACTGCTGCTGTTACTTCTACTGCAGTTGCTGCAAACTTTGATCGGGTCGTAAGGGAAAACAAGCTGCTGAATATAAAAAAAACCAATTTAATTTAATTTGTTTTTTATACAAAACTAATATTAAAGCAAAGTGTTTGGTCATTACTAAGAAAAGATTTGAAACCTGATTGTACACGTCAGAAAAGCTATAGAAGAATAACATTACAAATGGATTATGGCAAGTTAACTTTTGGCTTGTTGATGTTACTTTAACGTCTGACACTATTGAGACAGAACCAGGTGAAAAAAATGTTTTGTCAAACTTTGGAATCAGAAGTACAAGTACTTCATTAGCTCAAAAGAAAAGTAACTGTACCCGGAATGAACCTGACAAGATTGCAGACACAGCTTTTGCTTTGTTTATATATGATATGATCCCAAAGAATCCTCTCACAAAATCCCTAAAGGGACATAGTTGTAAGCCTCCTCCTGATCCACAAGCCGCATGTAAACTGGACAATGAAACTCTAATGACCCCCTCAACAACTTCAAAATTGTCATAAACCCAAGGGTTTCTGTCCAGAGAGAGCGAGACCAAAACCACACACGGAGACGAGGATAACGGTAAGTGCATTTATTTACAGGTGAAGCTATGTACAGTGATCATTTCCTGAAGGAGTCTGCAAGAGAAGGAGAACCGGGTGAGTCTCGGGTACAACATCGGTTTCCAAGATGGTTGCGAGGATTATAATGTCTCTTTGTTTGCTTACAGGTCCTAGCGGAAGGTTGCGGCGTCGAGAAGGAGCGGGGCGGTTCCAGTAGTTCCAGAAGAGGAGCCAGGTAGCAGCGAGGTAAGTATCCGTGATTATCCAGGTAAGTAGTTCTTCAGATCCGTAGTCGTGGCGTGGCAAAAAACCTGAGTCGTAGGCACAAAAACAGAGAACGTGATTAGCTTAAGGAGCATAAGTTAGGTTAGACGCTGTGGCGGGGAATCTAATTCAGAAGGTTCGATGCTCCAGCGAAGATCTGATCCCAGCCTGCTGCTTAAGTACCGGCTGGTCTCATCAGTGGAAACTGGAACACCTGTGGAGGAATGATTAGTGGCACTGCCCAAAAGGCGGGGCCAAACCCAGATCCTCACAGTACCCCCCCTCTAACAATCGCCTCCTGGCGATTTTGGACGTCTCTCTGGATGTGCTCTATAAAAGTCCAAGATCAAGGAGGCATCCAGGATAAAAGACCTGGGGACCCATGTGCGCTCCTCAGGTCCATTGCCCTCCCAATCGACCAGAAATTGAGTCCCTCTACCTCTTTGTCGTGCATCAATAATACGGTTGACCGTAAAAGCGGGATGATTGTCGATCAACCGGGCGGGAGGGGGGAGGACGGTAGGTGGGCTCAATGGACTGTCCAAGAACGGTTTGATCTGAGAGACGTGAAATGCTGGGTGGATCTGCATAGCTGCCGGAAGGGACAAACGGACTGAGGTGGGATTCAGCACTCTCTCAATGGGGAAAGGTCCTATGAATCGAGGAGCTAATTTCCTCGAGGTGCCTTCAAGAGGAATGTCTCTGGTGGAAAGCCAAACCTTGTCACCCACCTTATATTTAGGTGCTGAGGAAAGGTGACGGTCAGCATACTTCTTATTTTGTTCGCTAGATCTCTGTAGTGCTCTCCTAGTTTGCCGCCATATGCTTCTGCACCTTCGTAGATGGGCCTGCACAGAAGGAACAGCAATTTCAGTTTCAAAGCTAGGAAACAGTGGTGGATTGTATCCAAGAGCCGCCTCAAAAGGTGATAATCCCGTGGCCGAAGAGACGTGAGTGTTGTGTGCATACTCAATCCAGACTAGCTTCTTGCTCCATGTGGAGGGGTTGTCGCTTGCCAGAACCCTGAGGGCCACCTCCAACTCCTGATTGCACCGTTCCGATTGGCCATTAGATTGTGGATGGTACCCGGATGTGAGACTCACCCCAGCCCCCAATCCCCTGCAGAAGCTGCGCCACACCTGAGACGTGAATTGTGGTCCTCTGTCTGAGACGATGTCCACTGGGATCCCATGAAGGCGGAAGACTTGGTGTGTGATGATCTCAGCAGTCTCGAAGGCGGTGGGGAGCTTGGAAAGGGGAATAAAGAGAGCAGACTTTGAAAATCGGTCAACAATAGTGAAAATGACTGTATGTCCCTGTGAAGGTGGTAATCCAGTGACGAAGTCTATTGCAATGTGTGACCATGGACGACTTGGTATAGGTAGAGGCTGTAATAGCCCGACTGGAGGTTGATTGCCACCCTTGAAACGGGCGCAGGTGGAACAAGCTGAGACAAACTCTTTAATATCCGCAGCCAGACTAGACCACCAGAAGTACCGGGTGGCCAGTTTTAACATTCGGTTGACTCCTGGATGACAAGAAAACTGCTGGGAGTGTAACCAATTCAAGACCCTGGGTCGAACTGTGGTGGGGACATAAATCTTGTTAGGAGGGCCTCCTCCGGCATCAGGTTCCCTTTGTTGAGCCTCACGGATCTCCCTTTCAATGTCCCACGTGAGGGCCCCCACAATCAGGGAAGGAGAGATTATGGGTTCTTCCTGATCAGGTGAGTCTTCCCGAGCCCAGAGCCTTGATAACGCATCTGGCTTCACATTCTTGGTTCCTGGTCTGTAGGTAATGGAAAAATTGAACCGCCCGAAGAACAGGGACCACCTAGCCTGTCGGGGGTTCAATCTCTTGGCCGTCTGGAGGTATGCTAAATTTTTGTGGTCCGTCCATATAATGAACGGAACCTCGCTCCCCTCTAGCCAGTGCCTCCATTCTTCGAGTGCTAATTGAATGGCTAACAATTCCCTGTTGCCAACGTCATAATTGCTCTCTGTCGACGTGAGACGCCGAGAGAAATATGCACAGGGGTGAATTTTATTGTCTTGAGTCGACCTCTGAGACAGAACAGCCCCTACTCCGGTATCTGAGGCGTCGACTTCTACAATAAATTGTAGCTTTGGATCAGGATGTCGAAGTATTGGAGCAGAGATAAACAGAGCTTTCAATTTACTGAAGGCTGACTGAGCTTCAGGTGACCAAATGAANGAAGTTGGCAAAGCCGAGGAAACGTTGGAGTTGGCGACGATCAGTGGGAGTGGGCCAGTCTGCCACAGCTCGGATCTTCTCGGGGTCAGTCTGGTAAAACCCCTGTCCGAAGATAAAACCCAGGAAGTTAACGGTTGTCACACTAAACTCACACTTCTCTGCTTTGACGAAAAGTTGATTTTCCAAGAGTCTTTGAAGTACGGCCTTGACATGGTTCTGATGTTGAGCAGGATCCTGTGAATAGATATCGTCAAGATAGACGAAAACAGAAATATTTAGAAAGTCTCTCAGGATGTCATTAATTAATGATTGAAAAACAGCAGGTGCGTTAGTGAGTCCAAATGGCATGACTAAGTACTCGAAGTGACCGAGAGGAGTCTTAAAAGCTGTCTTCCACTCGTCTCCTTCCCTTATTCTTACCAGATGGTAAGCGTTTCGGAGGTCGAGTTTAGTGAATACAGTGGCAGAATGCAGTTGTTGATGGACGGAGTCAATTAAAGGGAGTGGATACTTATTCTTTACAGTGATCTGGTTTAATCCTCTGTAGTCAATGCAAGGACAGAGACTTTTGTCCTTCTTTTGCACAAAAAAGAACCCCGCCCCTAGAGGCGACTTGGATGGACGGATGATGCCGGAAGCCAGAGAGTCCTCAATATATGACTTCATAGCATCTTTTTCAGGTCCGGAAAGGTTGAACAATCGACTAGAGGGAAGTGTTTCACCTGGGATGAGTTCTATGGCGCAGTCGTAGGGTCGGTGGGTGGTAATGATAGTGCCTTAGCTTTACTGAACACAGGAGCAAGATGGTGATACTCGACTGGGATCTTGGTTAAGTCTGGGGCCTGCTCAGGTTCAGTCTTGGTACTGGAGAATGGCAGTGCGGAGTGTAAACAATTTTGTAAGCAGAAAGGGCTCCATGACTCGATCCTTCTTTCCGTCCAGTTGATTACTGGATTGTGTAAATGTAGCCAGGGAAACCCTAAAATCATCTGCGTATTAGGTGCGGGAAAAACTAGAAAATCACTCTCTTCTCTATGGTTACCGGATACCAGAAACTGTAGTTTAACAACTTTGTGTGTGATTTTGGTAATTACTTGGCCGGAAATGTCCATAACGGGAAGCGGAGAGGGTAGTGGAGTAGGTTTTAACTGTAAGCGGTTGACTAAATCCCTGGAAATTAGACTCTGTTCTGCACCTGAGTCGATTAGAGCGTGGACTGGGATCTTAATCTGATGATTTAGCAGGGTTGAGTGAACAAAAAGTCGTGACCCGAGGGGTTGTGTAAGGCTACTCACTAGTACCCCTCGGTTACCTAGTGAGTCTTCTCTTTTAACTGAGGGCATTTCGCTCGGAAATGATCTCCCTCCCGACAATAAAAGCACTCTTTAGCTTCCAGGCGTCTGAGTCTCTCTTCTGCTGATAGTCTCGCTCGTCCTACCTGCAAAGGTTCTGGTTCCTCGTTTGAGACTGTTGATTCGGCTTCCATGGTGGCGACGTGCCGCCCGAGGTTGTTCGTCCGATCCCTTCTCTCTCGTTGCCTCTCCCGCAGGCGGTTGTCCAAACGTATGGCCAGAGTTATAAGATCGTCCAAAGCTCGTGGCTCTTCCCAACCTGCTAGCTGGTCCTTGAGAGGTTCTTGGAGGGAATGGAGGAAGACCCCTTTTAGTGCTGCCTCGTTCCAACCGGAAGTAGCCGCCAGTGTCCGGAAATCGATCGCAAACTGAGCCACCGAGCATGAACCTTGTTTTAGGTTCCACAGTTTCTGGGTTATCTTGGTGTCTGTATATTTAAGCCCAAAAGTTTGTTCAAAGTCCTCGATGAACTGATCGAATGTGGTTAGCCTAATATCCCTGAAACTGTACCTAGCTTCAGCCCATTTCAAAGCTTTGTCACGAAGAAGTCCGATCATATATGCAATCTTAGCTGGCCCATCGGCAAAAGACTGTGGCGAACGAGCGAATACGAGATAACACTGTAGTAGGAACCCTGCACATTTACCGATCTCTCCCGAAAAAGGTTCGGGAGTCGGTGACGGAACCTCGCGAAAATGACCGGATGTTGACACCGGAAGTGAAGTGGCCGCAGAAGCAGATGCGGAAGTGGAATCTGCAGTGGTGGAAACCAACGATGATAATTTTTGGTGAATTTCTTGGGCTAACAGAGTTAGTTGGTCCAAGCGACTGGTTTCTGATTGTTGTCTTTGACAGAGAGCATTAATCATGGATTTGTGTCGGCCGAGTTCTGAAGCTGTTTTAAGGTGTTCCGGCTGGGCACGGATTCCCGCCATCTTTGCGGTGAATCTCTTGCCTCCATAAACTATCCCCAATTTTAACCTTCGTTTTGTAGACAAGGACGGAAACCTATTGTCTACACAAAAATAATTCCCCTTAGACGGATGGTTCTGATTTCGACCCACTCTGGACATTTTGGTAAGGCTGGAGCATACTGTCATAAACCCAAGGGTTTCTGTCCAGAGAGAGCGAGACCAAAACCACACACAGAGACGAGGATAACGATAAGTGCATTTATTTACAGGTGAAGCTATGTACAGTGATCATTTCCTGAAGGAGTCTGCAAGAGAAGGAGAACCGGGTGAGTCTCGGGTACAACATCGGTTTCCAAGATGGTTGCGAGGATTATAATGTCTCTTTGTTTGCTTACAGGTCCTAGCGGAAGGTTGCGGCGTCGAGAAGGAGCGGGGCGGTTCCAGTAGTTCCAGAAGAGGAGCCAGGTAGCAGCGAGGTAAGTATCCGTGATTATCCAGGTAAGTAGTTCTTCAGATCCGTAGTCGTGGCGTGGCAAAAAACCTGAGTCGTAGGCACAAAAACAGAGAACGTGATTAGCTTAAGGAGCATAAGTTAGGTTAGACGCTGTGGCGGGGAATCTAATCCAGAAGGTTCGATGCTCCAGCAAAGATCTGATCCCAGCCTGCTGCTTAAGTACCGGCTGGTCTCATCAGTGGAAACTGGAACACCTGTGGAGGAATGATTAGTGGCACTGCCCAAAAGGCGGGGCCAAACCCAGATCCTCACAAAAATGAACTACGAACTAGGTGAATGACACTGTTCTTTCTGATTCTGAGGTTTAACAATCAGTTGGAGGCTCTTTTCCAACACACTAAAATAGACTTTCCCAAGGGAGTTGACCACTGTAACTTCTTGAAAGCTGTAATACACTTTCTAGTCCACTGTGGATCACCACCCTGGTTTGCCAGTCCACAGGCATTGTCCCAACTTCCATGTGACATTCAAAAGACCTATCAACTATGACAGGTCCACTACATCCAGAACCTTCACTTGACAGGAACATGGACACTATGTAATCAAATGAAAAACTGGGGATGTAAAAGTCTAAGCACCCACAGTGACTATATCACAGACGGTGGCAATGGTCTCATTAACAAGGAATGGTTGATATCACATAATTTGCAATTCAGGTGGGAGGCCAGGGTTCAAATCATGTAAATGTTTTTTTTTTTTTTTCCCAACAAATCATGGTAAAATGTCACAGTTTAACTCTTCAAAGTCGACAGAAGCGCTGGCTCGTCCAAGTCACATGACCGATTTAAAACGCTCTAGCGGGAAAGATCCGCCCTCTTAGACACTTCGTTTTAATCTGTGTCGAAAGTCCAGACTTCAAGCTTTACACTAGTTTTTAAATCATCTCGATAGGCCAAGGAAAACCAGAGTTATGAGAAATTATTCCCGACACATTTATTTTTTTTAAAAATCATCGTCATATTTTCAGCGCGTTAGAGCGAGAAGCGCCAAAACCGGGAGAAAACTCCCCCATCCTCCGTCCGATCTC